>NW_020954572.1:18385029-18446277 GCF_900497805.2 Vombatus ursinus | reverse complement strand
GGCCTCAGACCAAACACTTGACACTTACTAGCTGTGTGACCCTGGGCAAGTCACTTAACCCCAATTGCCTAAAAAACAAAAAAACAAACAAACAAACAAAAAAAGAACAGTAGGTGAATGTTTGTATGGGTAAATAAATGCTGGTTTCCTATAGGACCACAGAAAAAGTTCAGAGCTTTTCTTAACCCGATTCTATCCTGGTCTCCTTATGTTGCAGTTTCCACTCAGTGCTGTATTTTCATGGCTTCATCTGAGCTTCTGCAGTAAGGCTGGGATTAGGCTGGATACCCCAGCCTAAAAGCATCTCCCCCTCCCCACCCCCACAACCCCCATCACATCTGCTGGGCTGCCAAGATCATTCCCTATACTGTTATACATTATAATGCTGACCCTGTGTCTGGTAAGGGAAGAGGAAACCCCACATGGAATAGGTTTCCATCTTACGGAGGTGAATTTTGGGGGGAGGAGAGAAAGAAGGAAAGAAATGTTAATTATTTTATTATAATTTGCTACAATTTGCTATAATAATAGAAAAGAGTTTTTTCCACTAATGAATTAGTGGAACACCTAATTGTGTTTACTAAACAAAAATTTTAAAATTATGAAATGCTATTATGTGAAAACATTTGGTTAATCTTCCTATAGAACATAGTGGAGATTAACTTCCTTTTTGTGGTTTTAATATTGTGTTTGGTTTTTTTTTCTTTTTTCACTTAGAACTCTGTTTAACTTCAAACATCAAAAGTCAGACGGTACCTTCTTATGATCAGCATCACTTTGGATTCTGGTATGGCATAGCCCACCCTTCTGTGATTTGTGTAAGTAAGATGCTTTGCTTAAAATATTTTGATCCTTTTTTTCTTCTGCTTTTGTAGTAAACCAAGTATAGCATTAATAACTGAATTACCTACCTTAGATGCCTCATAATATTGCTTAAGCAATTGGTTGAGTGGTTGGTCTGGCAGGAAGAATTGCATAAGACCAGGGTGAATAGCTCTTGACTTCACAGAAAAGAACCAGGGAAGCAACTAACTTGGGAAAGATGGTAGAGAAGTTATAAGTGAGAAATACACTATTCTTCTACTGTTCTATCCCTAATCCTGGGGCCCAGGAAATAGTGCTACACAAAACTATGATGAATATTTATTTATGCACCATGATTTATAGCTCCAGAAGACACAAAAGTCTCTTCTAAAAGGGGTAACTAAAAATGTATTTCAAAGCTAAAATTTCAGGTTTGTTTGAATGGTGGGCTCAGTTTTGCAACTAGTATAGTTTCATGGTAAGAAAGATTTATATTGACCCTTCTAGCTGGGATCTCAAAGGGCTCTATAAATATTATTAATTGTTAATGATAATAACACTTGACATTTGTATGTCACTTCACATTTTACAAAGTGGTAGGACAGCTTACTCCTTCATGAGTCTAAGAGAGGTTAAATGACTTGCCATGGATCACTTAAACTTGGGACTAGAACCCAAGATTTGTGATTCCTAGTTCAGTGTTCTTTCACATCATTACCATACTACCTCTTTTACCAATTCTCATAGGTACATATGAAAACAGGGCTTTGGGATTCAGTGGTTCTGGGGACCAGAAAATGTAAACTCTGTATAAATATATTCTTGTGTACATCATAGAGGGGGAAAACAGGAAACAACTTGATGTTACCATAGGAATATTGATCACATATTAAAGGGAAATAGTCATTTCCTCATTTTCATAAGACTCTAATTCTGAAACTTTCTTCGTTTATATCGGCAGACTGATGATAAGGGTGTTTTTGCAACACACCTTTCTCAGGAGTACCAGCTAGCTGCTGAGACATTTGGTTTGACCCAGACACAGATGTGGGACCTCTCCTATGACTCTATCAATTATATTTTTGCTTCCAGCAGCACCAAATCTGAATTAAGGAAGAAATGGAATAATTTGAAGCCAAAAATCTTACGTTATTAAGTTTTGGAGCTAGAAGGGGAAACTCTCTAAGTCACATCATGGTCCTTGGCCTGCATTTGAAACCCCTTTGCAGTCCTACCACCTGCCTTGAATCAGTGATTAGGAAATCCTCTGAGAGTCTAAATCAGGGATTCTTAATCAGTAGATTAGAACCCATTGGTAGCTGCAGAAGCCTTACCCAGCTGATGTCTGGTTTGTCTGCTGCAAATATTCACCGCCCACCTCCCACTCCCTCCAAGAGGTTATCGGAAAGGGAACTAGCCTAGTCAGTAACTTGTACCACAAGCCATATTCTCCATTGCCTAACCAGTAATCATAAGGCTTTAGAGAAATCATCCTTTTTCCTTTCATTCATTCCCCAAATACCCCAGTAGCATTAAAAGCAGTTGATGACATCTGGATCTCTCCTAAAAGGCCTGCAAAAAAAGAGAAGCAGCAATCTCTCATGGTAATCTCTCTTGCCCACTTGGACTACCTTAAGGCTTAAGACTCATTAACAGTTCTCCATTTCTTCTTCTAAGCTCCCACCCTCTAAGGAAAGAAACCACTGTAAAACAAATACATGCATGACTACTTCAACAGGAGCTGGGACCAAACTAATAAAAACTATTAAACTGGAGGAAGAAGTAACCAAGTAGGATGAGATAGAGGCATACTTGTTTTGTTGTCTAGAAATTCCACTATCATTTGGCATATGAAAGAGCTACCTGATACTACCTAAACGTCAGCCATGTGATACCCTTCTTTCTCCAGTAAAACCTGCCATCATGTCCGGTGCTCCATTTTGCTCTGCTCAGATCAGAGTTGCTAACTTCACATCTGGTGTACAAAGCCATGACCATATTTGGCCATAATTTCTTAAGGATCATTACTCTTATTCTTCATGCTTCCTTGTAGTCACTATTAGCTGCTCATTTTCTCCTAACAGTTTACAAAAAGTTTGACTTAAGGAAGTTTTTCTTGGAGAGTTGAAATAGAGTCATGAAGCTTTCCCCCGGCTGCCCCCCCCCCCAAAAGTCTCAAAAGCAGATCAGGTGTCACTAAGCCGTACACACAGGGTATGAGTGCTTATATACATTGGTTTCCTTAATAATTTGTTCCCCAAAACAACAGGTGAATAAATTAAATCTTAATTAAAAATTATTTGGTGAGCTATTTCAAGGAAGTCTACTGAATCACCCCACCAGGTTTGTTTTTATCTGTTTGCATCAATTGAGATGTTTATGTAATATTGCATTTTCTTCAAGCAAGGAAAACCTGTAGTAGCTGAAAAATATTAGTTGGCAGTCGAAGATTTTAACCATCTCATCCATCCTTCTCTCTCTAGGGGATATTCTGGGCGTTTGACAGTCAGAGGGTGCCTGTGTTGATTACTGTCTTGGTGTCATATTGGTCTCTCTAGCCTAGGGCTAGTGTAATGCCTTTACTCCTTTAGTCTTGAACATGTTATTCAGTTTCTCATACAGACTTGTGGGGAAAGTGAGAAGAGAGTAGAAGAAAATGGAAACTATCATAGAGAGTTTTACTTTGTGGTTTACTAACACGTTTGTGAGGTTTTGGCTATTTCACTGCGTATATGTACCTCTCTCCCTGTGCATAGGGGGGAAAAAACCTAGTTCATGTTATTCTTTAACAACCTAAAGAAATTTTTTTTGGCGGGGGGAGGCTAAAAGCAAGAAGAAGTTTAGATGTAATCTGTAGACTGTTGATACTTCCCTCCCCCTCCAAGCACAGATCCAGACTTTACTCAGGAACCTAAGGGAATGGCTTGAGATTGGCTTGTAGTGCTGCCCACAAGTCAAAAAGCATAACCTCGTTATAGGGCTGGCCTTTCAGGGAGACCTGGGTTCAAGTCCTGCCTCATGATACATACATATTGGCTGTAAGACTGTGAGCCAGCCGTTCAACCTTAGGGCCCAGGCAACTAAGACTAAGTTACAGATAACTGTCAATGCATTAATGGAGAATGTTTCCACAGAAGGCAGTTCCTCATACTAGTGAAATCACAGGTCCAAAATTACAAAAAAAGAAAAATATCTCTGTATAGGTAAGAACTTTGAATCAAAGTTCTAAAAAATAAGACTAGGAGACAGAAGAATCCCTGGATATCTGCAGGTTTGGTGTGGACTTGAATGGAAAAATTCAGATGTATGGGGGTGGGGGGAGTTGGGAGGTGGCATTAGGTAGCCTTCACAGTCTTGTTAGTCTCAAACCCTCTCTTCCCTGCATCAATATCATAATAATTTTAAAAAATTTATTATATGCCTAAGTTCAAATGGCACAGTACTAGTGCTATACAAAATTTAAACAGTCCCTGCAAAGAATTTACAATGTAAGAAATAGTAACAGTCAGATACATACAAAGAAAAGTTAAAAGCAACTTTTTTTTTTTGCTTCACTTCGTTGTTTGGGTTTTTTGTACTTTAATTTGTTAGAATAACTATGATGGTATGTGATAGTTCAAAACGAGAGAATAAGCGATTGGTAGCAAAATGAAGAGGGAAAAGACAAAGGTAGAAAGAAGAGAGACCGACAGGAGTTGAAGAAGTGACCAGCAAGCATTTGCCAAAGGGAATGATGATGCTAATCCATTCTGACCTTGTTAGCACTGCAACCTATTTCCTTTTGAACATTATTTAAAAAGGAAGAAATATATAGGTAAGTACTGCTTTTCCCCCTGCTGAACATCTCTTAGTTTTTATGTTCAATGTTGATGTTTCTTATTGCTTTTATCCACAGACAGTAGAATTAAACAAAGGAGTTGAGAATGGGCTGAGATTTATCCCCATCCAAGCAAGGCATTTTTATTTTTGCCCTGTTGCTTTTGCTTATTTTTGCCAAGTGTAGGTAGCATTACTACTCCTTGATTTTGAGATAAGTGTCTGGCTCTCATAATTATCCCAAGTCCTTGGATCAAAAATACAAAGATAGATAGCAAATCTAGCAGGCTCATAATAGAATGATTTTTCTTAATTTACAGTAATCCCACTTGACAAACCTATAGCCACATTTCTCCCAAGGACATAAAGATTCAATAGATGGGAGTAAACTAATGACTCCAGGGGAGCCACAAACACAAGGAATGACAATATAATCAAAGATTTCTTTAGCACTTCTATTTGAAGAACTGCAGGCATGTTATAGACATCATCTCATTTATTCACATGGCATCCCTGAGAGGCAGCTTAAGGTGTAAACATGATTCCGTTTACAAATTGGGGAAATGAGGCAGTTTGACTTACATGTAAGACAGTAGAGACTAAAATTCATGTCTTTTCTATACCCCATTCCCGTAATCTTTCCACCAGACTACACATGAATATGCTAAAGATAGTAAACTTAAAATATTATTGATCACACACTCTACACCATCACAGAGCTTGGCTTTAAGGCAGTTTTAGACTGGTTTTCTTATACCATTTACTGCTTATTCAACATCTGGGAGGGCCTAATAGAAGTGTGTTCTGGTATCCCAGTATTCCTCCTCCATCAAAACCTTCTAAATCACATAACATCTTCATCTACCAACTCTACAACAGTCTACCTCACCTGCTAGCCAATTTTCTGATTCCAACTATGCGACAATTAATTTTGAATGTATTATCTTAATACCAAGTGTGAGGAAGACAGCTGCTCATCTTTTCAGTAAACACTCTCTACCACCCTCAGCCCCCTATAATATCTAACTCCCTTCTTAACTAGTATTGGTCAGGTATCCTCTCCTACCCACTAAGGTATCTTAGAATCAACTCTTATCTCCTGATTTCTTGGCTTTCCAAATAAGATCATTCTTACTCTATACTGGAAGCTGTCCTATATCCCCAGTGATATGCCAGATAATCGATTATTGCACCTCTGGCTTCTTTGCCTCTGGCACACCTTCAAGTCTCATTTAAGGTCATTTCTTTTCTTCTACTACACAGTTTTAAAAGCCCTTCAATGGTGTCAAATTTACTATACTCTGGTTCTTAGTACCCCCTGACAACTGAATCATCTCTTACCTCCCCACAGTCCAACTAATTTCCTTTTCTCTAGCCATACTAAACACTCTGCTTCCCAGTTTTTAGACCTTTTCCAGTCACAAAACTCTACCTTTTTGTGGGCCACTTCCACTTTGAGAATTTTTTCCCTCTCCTATTCCCTTCAAAAGACTATCTGTTAACTTACTAAATGGAATCGGTATTTCCCAGCACCTTTCCTGACACTGCATTGCAATGCACCAAACTCGTAAATACTTAACTTTCTAGTTTTATGTCCTAAATGGTTTTGTATCTGCCACATACTACATATGTGCATTTGAGGATTATCTGATGTCTGTGTCAAAGTTACCTACTTTTAGACTGTAGGATCCCAGAGGATATGGCCCAAATCTGTTTACCTCATTTTATATCTGGCCCACAACAGTATTATGCTCACTTGTACAGTTAATACTATTTGATAAGCAGCAGTAAACAGACTTGTTCTTAAGTGTTCCATATCCCATGTATCTTTTTTTAAAATACTGAATGCATATTGGCAACCCCACCAACCTGGTAAAGATAATTTATCTTTAATCAGGCTATTGGCACTGGTGGACTCTGTTCCCAGTAAATAGTAACACAGTAAATGTCTTCTGCTTATTAGTCAAGTATTTAGCAGCCACAGGGTGTGTAATACTGTACTAGTTGAACTGAATACAAGGATATGGAAAATCCCTATTAATGCCCCATCCTATCCACCCTCTGCTCAGCTGGCTTGCTCTTTGGGGCTACAAGGGACAGTTGAAATACAGATGAGATGGGACAGAAGGGAAATAAGAAAACTAGATACTATAAGTACAAGAATTCTTTCTACTCAGAACCATCTGAGGGTTGAAGGAAACTAAAGAATAACCATCCAGGGCTGACACCTCAAGTTTACACAGTTGGTAACAGCTCCCCTATAAATAACACCTACATTCTTAACAAGACAATTCGTCAGACATGACCAAGAGGGACACTAAACTCATCTTCATTAAGGGTAAAGGAGAGGGGGACTTTAAAATTCAGTCACATCATTCTGAGTACTGGTTTACATGAACAAGAGTCATTCCATTCCTTTCAGTATTTCCCTTGTTTTCTGGGGGGAGTAAACCTGGAATCATGAGATTAAATCCATAACATCTTTCCCTTGTGGTGCTAAAATGTTTCCAGTCAAAAATGTAGTAAAACGACGGGATGATCAATGACAGGGATAACTTTAACTCACAGGATCATCTCCTTTTCTTGAAGGAATGACATAGGCACTGAGAGGGGGCAAGGAACTTTGTCAAGTCAGAAGCAGAGCTAGGATGATATCTAAATCTGGCCTTTGTTCCTTAGATCTTATTGCCTTGGCATTGTGGCTTTAGACTCAGAAGACTGATAAGGAGCACCATAATGGGGTAAATCTTAAAGGTGATTTCCTAAGCCAGGTGGGCATTGGAGATGGGATCTCTATTAGAAGACGTTTTCCCAAGTAATACACTTATAAAGCCTCTTTGTAGATTCTCAGGTTTTTACTTAGGTTCCGACTGTGATAAAAGCTTTTCTCTTGTGTGGATTTCTCGGTGTTTATTAAGGGCTGAACTTTTGCTGAAACATTTTCCACATTCGTGACATCCATAGGGTTTTTCTCCTGTGTGGGTTCTGTGATGTGCCCGTAAGTCAGAGCTTTTACTGAAGCTTTTCCCACAATCAGGACACACATGGGGTCTTTCGCCTGTGTGGATTCGCCTGTGTGCACTAAAATGAGAGCTATTATTGAAGCTTTTCCCACACTGTTCACATTGATAAGGTTTTTCTCCAGTGTGGGTTCTCTGATGTATGATAAGGCTTGAACTCTGATTGAATCGTTTTCCACACTCACCACACTGATAGGGTTTCTCTCCTGTGTGAATCCTCCTATGAGTGATGAAATTTGAACTGTCACGGAAACTTTTCCCACAGTCAAGACACTTATAAGGCTTTTCACCAGTGTGTATCCTCCGATGTCTAATGAGGCGTGCACTTCGACTGAAACTTTTCCCACAGTCTCCACATTTATATGGATTCTCTACCTGGTGGGGTATCTGATGCATGAAAAGGTGTGAATTTGGACCAAAGCTCTTTCCATATCTAAGGTATTTATAGGGTCTCTCGCCCAAGTAAGGTTTTTGATGACTTAGGATTTTTCCTAAGCCCTTTTCTGGAGGTGTCAGTTTTCCTCTTTTTTCCACTGGGGGCTTTGTCCATTGCCTTCCTGTCCTGCAGTCACTGTCATCATCTTTTCCCTGATTAAAATGATGGGGAATTTTCCTTTCAGACCTTGCAAGTAATGTCCGGTGCAGTTCTACTTCCTCAGAAATATCCCGTTTTGCGTTCTGCTTGTTCTCAAATCCAGCCTCAAAACCTGAAAGAATGAATAGAATTCCAGAAGTCATCCATTCCCTCAGTTCTTCAAGTCAAAGTATAAGAAAACCAGGGAGAAGCAAAAGTGAAAATTAAATTAACAAAATTAATTTGGGAGCAGGATCTCCCAATTGAATTTCAACTCACATAAGAATTAGAATTTTTATTTCTCTTTTAGAGAAACTCTTATTGGCTTCTCATTGTACTATTTTGCAGGGGTGGGGGAGTATTCTAAAAACTTGAGATCTATAACTCTTTTTACTGTAGAGTAAGGCAATCTCACTGGGTTTGGGAATAGCAGTAACTGTTGGGGAAATGTCAATTGTTGCAAGAAACAAAGAGCCTCCCTGATTCTGACTTTGTTTAGTACCAAACCTTCCACAGAAGCTCAATATCTGATGATCACAAATCCCCAAACCTTCTCTTTGCCCAGGTACATTCTTCCTGTGTCCAGAAAGCGGTACATGGGCTCCTTTCCCTTAAAGTGGTAACTAATGACGTGCTAGGAACAAGGAGGGGATAGCAGAATACTCAGAAATTGATGAATTCTAATTCAACTTAAACAACATGATTAAGTACCTACTATATGCACAGAACTAGAGATACATTAAAAAAGCACCATAATCTCTGTCCTCAGGAGCCTATAATCTAATAAAGGGCATTCTAAGAGTGAAACTTAAAAAAAAATCACACTTAAATTTAGGGGGAAAAAAATCACGTAAGTGTAAAAATCGCCCAGGTGTTCTGCTAATCAGTTTTTTTAGAACACATCAAAGCGGGAGAAAGATGAGTTGCCAGAATGTTTTGGGTTCACACTATTCAGGAAACCCTACTCAGTTCTTAGCCCTGTTCATAGACAGAATGTACAAAACTATTCAAGCATCTTTTGCAGAACATCCCAACATCTAGACTCTTGATGTTTTGTAGCTGGAATGCTCCAGCCTGGGATCCTTAATAAAAGTTTGTCTAGTTCTGACAAGATTAATGGTTTGTGCTAAGCTTAAGCATAACCTAGCCTCTATTTTTCTGATTTCCCCAATCATGGGGAGGTTCTAGAGACTGTATATAAATACTACAGTCAGAGAGAATCTCCCTAAATCTCCTCTTTAGAAGAGGATGTGAGTGCAAGGCAGGGAAGGGCAACAGAAACTGAGTCAAGCTGATGGAAGAAAACAACACACTTAGATGACAACGAACTTTAAAAATCATCTTCATGCTAGGACGTACACCTGAGATGAACGAACATGCTGTCCACAATGAGATATTAGAGACTCCTTTCATTGCCCTGCTGCCTGCCAGCCCATACAGAGGTGGTGACATAAAAAACTCAGCTACTATTTCCCAGCCTTTGTGGCTTGAATTCCTCAAGATGATGCTGTCTTTGGAATATACAGAATGCACTAGGGAATAATATTAACACTGCCCTGAAGCTCTGTGAGTTAGGAAGGGCTTTTTGATTTTAAAAGATTAGAACCTGAGGCAAGAGTGAAGGTGTTCACAAACTCAGAAGAGCTGGGAGTAGAACCCAAGTCTCCTGGAACCTAGCTTTATGCTTTTTCCTCTACATCATAATTGCCTTTTCTGTACATCCAGGCCCCAAGAATAAAGTTTATCTTACCCCTTGGACTTTGAAACAGTACTGGAGCACCAGGGCTCCTAGAACTCCGAGGTGCCTCCTCAGCGCTCCCTTCCTCACCCTCAGAGTCTTCTGCTGTGGCTGAGGCCTCCTCAGCTGCCTCTCCCTGCTGCCAGCCTTCCTGGTCTTGCTCTTCTACTTCACCATCACTGGCCCCCAAGACAGGGCGAGGTGCTGCTTCCTCCTCCAGATCATCATTAGGTGGGACAGCAACCCGAGCACTCACCAAGGCATCCATCTCCTCAAAGAAGGGGCAGGTCTCAGGGGCATGGCCACTTTTGACTTTCCGATAGCTGGTCTGGAGGCTTTTAAATTTAGTCCGACACTGTTCTGGTGTCCTTAGGAAACCATATTCCCATAACCGCTCAGCCACTGCCCCATATAATTGGCTATTACGATGACAGTTCCGGAGTGCTTCATAAAACTGAGTCTCACTGAGAATTGCAAGATAAGTCTTGGTCTCTTCATAGCCCCAGTGTACACCTGCCACCCAGAGAGAAAGTTCAGTGTTCTAAGACACTTAGCTTTGCCACCTCAGTTTCCCAATTCTACCATTTGCTTCCTTAGAAAAATCATCTGGAATTAGACTTTAAATGAGTTGCTTAAAAAGTTTTTTTTTAAAAATAAGTTTTTTTTCTTTTAAGTTACAAAATCTGACAAAATCACTCCCCTGTTAGGGCTGAATTTGATAGTAATTCAACAGAAACTGATCTTTTAGTTTGCTTATCTGTAATAAGGGAGGGCTTTCCTATCTGACCCCTTGACCAACTCTTCTGTACATGGCACAATCATAGATAATTGTATTACCCTAGTAGGAATCTGATTCTAAATACAAAGTGATCAATTGATTAGGGGCAGACTCAAATTTAATTCCTGTTATCATGATGGGCCTCTATGCACTACTCTAAACATCCTCTTTTCTACTACCCTCATCATTATCTCTAGGATTTCATATTTCCAAAGGAGAGTTCAGACCACTAAAATACTGCTTCTACCAGTGCTTCAAGGTACAGGACCATTTTGCCTTTAAATCCCAGCACTGCAGCCCTTCAAATAACTACCAATTTGGGACAATAAACCATTTGGTGTGGGGACTTAGCATGATCCCTAATGGACACATTACAACCTTGCCCCTTCTCCTTAGGAACACTTTATTCACAGGAATCTGCTAAGGAAAACAGATCCTATGAATAAGATTTTTTTTTTTTTGGTTAGTGATTTGCTTAGACTGCAGATTCAGCTTCTAAGCTGCCACAGCAGACAGGAAGACATGAGGATATTGATACCATCTGTTTTCCGAGGGCTTCCAGGGAGGAGATGGAAACATAAAGACTCTTCCTCCAGACTGAGAACAAAATTAGGGAAGCCTAATCACTGCTTCCTCCTTGCCAAACTTCTCAAGAGTCAATAGCATTATGGGGTAGAATTTTAGGGCTGATGGCAGATGAGAAGGAATCTTGACTAAGGAGGGAAAGAAAAATCTACCCATTGGTAATTCAGACCTCTATACATGGAATAATCTGAATTTTGAAGTCCCTCTCCCATTTGCTGGTAAAAACAGAAAGGAAACAGAACAGATATGTTGAGGGAATAGTAGAAAAGGAAAGGAGAAAAAGTTAAAATCAGTAAAAGTAGGGGAGAAAGGGTAAAAAGAGAATGATGGGGTTGAGGGGTGGAGAGAACCAAAAAATAAAGTTCTAAGGATGAGAGGGTTTAAGGCAAAGAACATATCACAATCATGGAAATTTAGAGATGGAAGGAGCCCCAACAATCGTTTATTCCAAGTGATTTAACAGCTACGTGCTACAGTGGATAGACCACTGAACTTAGAGTCAGGAAGATCCAAGTTCAAATCCTGTTTCAGACACCTACCAGCTGTGTGACCCTAGGCATGTCACTTAACCTCTGCCTTAATTTACTCATCTATAAAATGGGAATAATAATAATAGCACCTACCTCCCAGAGCTGTGAGGATAAATGATATATTTGTGATAGCATTTTGCAAATCTTAAAATCCTATATAAATGCTAGCTATTACTATAATTGAATAAACCAATGACAAGAAAGGCTAAGTCACCTGCTTAAAGTTGCCTACCTAGTTGTGATAGCTGGGGCTAGAATCTTGTTCTCCTAACTTCTAATCCATTAGTATCCATAGCATTTTCCATTACACCATTCTATTACAAACAAGTATAATACAGCAAAAGAAAACAATATAATGAAAGGGGGGTGGGGGGAATTGTGGAGAAAAAGAAAGAAAAAATTAAGAAAAGAAATATAGGAGTAATATATATAGAAACGCCATAACATTGGTTCAGAAAAGTGCCTGCCTCTGAGACATGTTGGCTGCATGACCCCAGACAAGTCACTTAAAACCCTCATTGCTCCCAGGAAACTAAGCAGCAAACCAGTTGATGGGCATTGGTGGAAGTTCCTGATGGGAGTTCTCTACACCAATGAAATCAAAGGGGGGGAAAGAATGAAACAGAAGAGCAAAGGTCATTTTGGCAGTCATAATCCTAGTAAGTCAAGGTTATAAGGATATGCATTCACTACATTACTTTGAACCACTATTCTCTCATCCAAAAACTCTCCGAAAAGCTCAGTCTATTTTTTCATCAATCCTTTTCCCATAGAGAGTGAAACAAACACAAAACACAGAAATAATTGCTAGTCACCGTAAAAAGCAAGGAACTGATTTCGCATATCCTACCTTCTAGCATAGTCCTATTTCCTACAGAAATTGCCTTAATTTCATTACCATGACCCCAAGAAGAAAGAGAATCTTACCACTTGGGCTTCGGAAAAGGACTGGCGCATTGGGGCTCCCAGGCTCCTGGGGGGCTGTTTCAATACCCATTTCATCCCCATCGGAATCTTCAGCCACAGCCTCGTCTGCTGCTTCCTCTTGCCGCCAGCCTCCCTGCTCTTGCTCTTCCAGTTCAGCATCACTGGCCGCCCGGCTGGGTCGAGGTGCTGCCTCCTCCTCCAGGCCATTGGTGGGTAGAGCAATGACTCGGGCACTCATCAAGGCTTCCATCTCTTCAAAGAAGGGACAGGTCTCAGGTGGATGGCCGCTCTTGACTTTACGGTAACTTTTCTGGAGGCCTTTAAATTTGGTCCGACATTGTTCAAGTGTTCGGAGAAAGCCATACTCCCGAAGTCGCTCAGCAACAGCTCCATACACTTGGCTATTACGGTGGCAGTTCCGGAGGGCTTCATAAAACTCAGTCTGACTTAAAATTGCAAGTAGAGTCCTGGTTTCTTCATACCCCCAGTGCACACCAGCTACCTTTTCATCCTCAAAGCCCCACTGCTCCTGGTCTCCCCAGTGTTTTCTTTCCTTCCTTGATGGCATAAAATCAGAGTGCATTCGTTTGTCACCTGTGTGACTGCCTCTTGAGATTTCCCTCTCCTTGGAGCCCAGAAGATCTGAGACCCATGGTTCTCCTCGCTCCACCTCAGAAACCATACCAGATTTGGGAAAAGGAAATCCTGCTCATAGGGAAGCAAACAAAGGATATCATGGTTTGTACTGATAATAGGCTCAACACGACCCTCTTTATCCACTAAGAATAGAGACAGTTATAAGAAAAATATCCAGAGACATCCTGAAAGGGTCCAGTGGTATACAGAGATTTAAACAAAATTTAAGGATCCAGGGACACAGTGGATAGAACTCTGGCCTTGGAGTCAGGAAGACCTGAGTTCAAATATAGCCTCAGACACTTGACTAGCTGTGTGACCCTGGGCAAGTCACTTAACCCTGACTGCCTCACCAAAAAACAAAAAACAAAAAAAAAAAAGAAAAAAATTTAAGGATCTGAAACTTCAAAGAATAGCAGGATTTTGTTATGAGGGGACAGAATGACATCATAGCAGGGATAAAGAGAGAAAAGGCCCTTATTAGCCTCCTGGAGCCCATCCTTATGCCTCCTTAACCCTCAAACGTATGACCCGTGACCATCTATAGTAGCTCCTATGCACTGATTACCATCCAGCAGTGATAAGAATGGTCACTTCCAATCTAGTGTGGTTTTTACATCTGGTTAGAAAACTACATTCAGAGTAATTATCATTGGGTTGAAGGGAGTGTACATCAACTGACATTCTTAGGGCTATCTTCAACTTACCCATGTCTTCTCTTTCATCACTGTATCTAGTCAATCTCCAAATTTGCGTATTTTGAAATGTCTCTGATGTCTGTCCTTTCCTATTTCTATTTTCACTACCTTAGACTAACCAGGGGTGGGGAACCTGCGGCCTGGAGTCCACATGTGGCCCTTAATAAAAGGATTTGTTAAAAATAAATAAATAAATAAATAAGTAAATAAAAGGATTTGTTCTGTGAAGTTTGGATTCAGTCAAAGGACTGCACTTGAGGACAAAGGCCACAGGTGGCTTTGAGGCTGCAGGTTCCCCACCCCTAGGAAGCCATCATCAGCTCACACCAGGATTATACCAACAGCCACTTAGCCAGCCTCCCAGACTTCAGGCTCTTCCCTATTCCAATCCATTCTATATGTTGCTGCCAGACTAACCTTTCTTAAACACTGCTTCCATGTCACTCCCTTGTTAAAACCTTCATTGGCTCCTGCCGTGGGAGATATCAACTCCTTTGCTTACTTCTTAAAGTCCTCTATATTCTGCAGCCACCCATCAATCCAACCTATTTTAACCTATTTTTCAACTATTCAAAATTCCTTCTCCAATCAAAACAATCTGATCTCCTTCCTGTTTCGGGAACACCGAGTGATCCTTCCTGCCTCTGTTTCTTATTGTTCCTCCCACCTGAAATGTCTTCCATTTTCCTTTCTGCCTAGTATTAACTATCCTTAAAGCTCCATCTTCTCCATGAAAGGTTTTTCTATCTTTTCTAGCCTATCTTCCTTCTAGCACTTTCTATTTGTTTTATATTGTTTGCCACTGTTTCATATAACCAATCTTTGTTTTTCAACTAGAACACAAGCTCCTTGAGGGCAATTACTATTTTATACCCTTTGTATTTTCACAGTGCCTCACCCAATACAAAAGCCCATAGGAGATGACCAAATTATTCATTTTTAATTCTGTAGTACTACTACAAGTAAACCAAAATGCTATTTCATATTTTCATACATG
The DNA here is from genome assembly GCF_900497805.2 of Vombatus ursinus. Taxonomy (NCBI): domain Eukaryota; kingdom Metazoa; phylum Chordata; class Mammalia; order Diprotodontia; family Vombatidae; genus Vombatus; species Vombatus ursinus. The sequence continues at coordinate 18,431,174 of NW_020954572.1, read as the reverse complement.
TCTGAAATGACTAAGGAACATCAATTCTAAGCCTATAAATGACACCAAGTTGGTTGCGGCTAGCAAACAACTGCTATCAATCTGTAAGAAAGAATGAGATGCTGAAATAGCCTTAAGCTGGAGAGGTGATTAAAAATAAACAGGACGTAGTTCAATAGAGTACAAGGAGGAAAAACAAGTTATACAAATTCAAAGGTAAGGAATGACCAACTAGGCACAAGGGCAACAACAAAAAAATTGAAGCAGCATGAAAATTTACCAGGTAATATGATTACATAAGCACAACAATGGGAGTTATATAGGGGAATGGATACAATACATAAGACCTTTAGGACCTTCTGCCAAACCTATATTTGTCAGACTCTCAATAGAGTATTTCAGTTTGGGGCCTCACAAACAAACTAAGATGTAGAAAACTTGAACCAGTTCCAGGGAAAAGCAGCAAAAATAAAGATTCAGGGAAATGGAAACCTTAAGGAAAAATTCAACTTAAGAGGGGAAAAGCCTAAAAGGGACATGTCGGAAAAACACAAAATGATTATTATATTGATAACAGTGAACTAATACTATTTTTACATAGATGAAGCAAAAGAAAATAAGTTCCTAAATTCTGAAAAAAAGCCCTGGGAAACACTTATGGTAATTTATAAAAGAATATAAGATCACTCAGGTGGGTCGTGTAGAAATTCAAGGTGGCAGAAGGGTGAACTTCTGGTGGTCTCTAACAGCTACTTAATTCTAAAATTTCCCAAAATCTCCCTGAGAGCCCCTCACCCATTCACTGTCAGCTCTCTTAAGATGTCTTCCTCTTTTCCTTAAATGAACCTGTATTTCTTACCAGTCGTTGGATGAGGTCTGAGCTTTTCTTTTAGGTTAAATTGTTCCTGTGGTCCTAGTTCTGAGCAACCTGCCCATTCTTTCTTGGACACAACCTTGGGCTGGGACTCCCCTGCTTCCTGCTGGACACTTAGTAACTCCAGAGGTGATCTCAGAGGTGCCATCTTCTCTGGTCGAACTTCCTGTCCTTTCACAGGGACAGTGACCTAAAAAAAACAGTCATCAATTCTCAATGAAAAGCGAGAATAGGATGGGTTTCCAAAGATAAATACTTGAAGTAAAAGATCATCCTACAGGGGCATGATTAGAGAATAAGGGAAGGAACCACATATATTCTATTCCCCAGGCAGCAAAGAGCTTTAGAAAGGAGAGATCAAGATCCTAAACTTAATAATGAAGTTCAAAACAATGCTTTCCTTTTATTCATGGCACAAGAAACTGCTGAAACATTCTGTCGTAGTAGATTGAGGATTAGTCAAATGAGTACTCCAGTCTCCTTCTCAAGGAAATGTCACTTGTCTATATGGCCAAAAATAACAGGCATCACACAGAGAGAGAGATGACCTTATTTTTTCCCCGTTTCTACTTTAATTTGGTCCCTCACCCTGGTTTCTCATTTATGCTTCTGAATTCCCCCCTTCTCACCAGGCACTCTGGTCTTTTGGGTTCTCTCTCCAAATCTTCCACCAGGGTTACAGCCTCCTCTCCACTCTCTGGACATTGCTCCTGTACCCAGGTCTGAATCTCCCCAGGTAGGACAGTTAGGAATTGCTCCAGTACTAGTATCTCTAGTATTTGCTCCTTGGTGCGAACCTCTGGCCTTAACCATCTACAGCAAAGTTCCCAGAGTTGACTGAAAGCTTCTCGGGGCCCAGCCACCTCCTGGTAATGGAATTTCCTGAAACGCTGTCGGAAGGTCTCAGAGTTTCCCCCATCGCCTCTTAGTGTGGATTTGGCCATCATTCACAGTAGAACGCAGTTTGACATCAGCTGGAGGTCTGGAAGCCAGGGCTTCTACTTGTCTCCTATCTATCCGTGGGGAAACCACTGCACCTGCATACCTGTGAAAAGAGTTTCTCCCTATGACAGAGAGAAATGGCAACGTCAAAAGGATGCACCCATTCATCCAAAGTCTTCATAGGACTAGCCTGCCAATTTACATGCTCTGAAGAAACAAGCTGAATTAGAGAGCACTCTCCTGGGCAAAAGCATCCAGGATCAAGAACCAGTAAGCAACGCAGCCTAAAAGCTGCACTTCCAGTCTGGCTTGTAGGATAGTCTGAAACAGAGTAAACTGTGCTGTGTCTCCTGTTATACGCCCCTCCTCCAATTCCAAGTCCTATTGACTGCACCTCCAATCACATGGTGGGTCAGAATCATAATGAATGCCTAGAAGCCAAAGGGACAGGAGGAGAAGGGACGATTCCAGTGGGGGCAGCAGAAAACCTTGGTCCGAGCACCAAGCAGCTGGTCCCTCACAGCCCGCCCGCCCCAATCCCGAACCTCTCCCAGAGCCCTCTGCGCCTGCCCCGCCCCCCTCAGCTCCACTTTCACCACCTCCCCAGGCAACAATCAATAAATGAAAATTTCGTCTTTGTTTTCCTCTCGTTTCGGTAACCTCAGGGTCCCGGCTCATTGCGGCTACAGCAGGGGAAGGATCAGCCCCGGGAGACGAGTGTTCCAGCTCCCGTCCCTCGCCGGGGCTGGGTGGTCCTTGGAGGGTCACCCTGAGCTGGGGGTGACAAAGCTGACGGGGGGACTTCAGAGGGGTGAAGCGCTCCGAAACGGGGGATAGGATCCTGGCGAGGGCACCAAGGGTGTCCCGGAGCCTCAGTGGGGGAGGGAGATCGGGGTTCGGGAGAGGAGGGGGCGCCCGGGGTTCGGCCTCTTTGTCTCGGCTCCCTCCAGCCGGGTCACTCTTGGCTTCGTTGTCCCGTCCCTAGACGGTCACTGACTGGGTTGAGGGCAGCCCCAGGGACCCCTCTCCCGGCCTGCCTCCAGAATCTGACCGCTTCTCTCCACCCCCGCCTCTTCCTCCCGCTCCCCTCCAGCCCAGTCCGGTCCCCGCCTCCCGGCGGGCCTCACCCGCTCCCGCTCCCGCTCCCGCTCCGGCCCCGGCCCCCGCTCTCCAGTCTCCCAGTCCAGCTCCCAAACCGGAAGTCCGCGCGGGAGACACCGAGGACTTTAGGGCGCGTGCGCCAAGGCCGCTACCTGGACTACGTCTCCCAGAGAGCTCGGTGGACTAGACGCGAACGGGGTCGATTACACCAAGCTACGCGAACACTTCCGGGATCCTATTGGCGGGGAAAAGGAAGCCCTCGCGCTGGCCGGTGGCTTCTTCGCTTTCTCCCGAAGAAATTGTCTTTCCCAGCTAGTTGGTTTGACCGGAACTACACTCCCCAGCGGGCCTTGCGCCCAGCGGCTGGAGCGGTGCTCCTCCCCCAGGGCCCGCGGACGCTGTCTCAGCCGCCCGCTGCCTACCGTAGGGATGATCCACGAATTGCTCTTGGCTTTGAGCGGGTACCCGGGCGCCATCTTCACCTGGAACAAGCGGAGCGGCCTCCAGGTACGTCTCATCCTAAAGCGAGCGCTAATTGGAACTCCAACGACGGAGTGAAAGCTGGGGGCGGAGTTAAAAGTGCCAGTGTTTAGGCTCGGGGCGGGACCTGGGGAAGTGAGGAGGTCACGGGGGCGGGACCCTGGGAGTGGAGGGCGTTGACGGACTACGGGGTCTGCGGGAGAGGAATAGAGGGCGGGGCATGGGGAGCCGCTAATGAGGGGGCGGGGCCTGGAAAAGGCGGGAGGGGTCGGAGGACCGGGCCCCGGGTACTGAATGGAAATGGGGCGGGGCGGGGCCATGGCTACAGAGGGGAGTGAGGAAGAGGAAGGGGTCCAGGGTAGAGGGGCTGAAGAGAATTAAAAGGGCCTGGACACTTACTGGCTGTGTCACTTGACCTTGTTTGCCTTAGTTTCCTTATCTGTAAAATGAACTGGAGAAGGAAATGGCAAAGCACTCCAGTATCTCTGCCAAGAAAACCCCAAATGGGGTCAGGAAGAGTCGAATTCGACTGAAAAACGACTAAACAACCAAGGAGGGTCAAAGATTCCGAGGGCTAGGGCGGGGGAGGAGGGGGTACTGCCCACAACTCCAGTGTCCGCAGGTGAGGGTCACGTATGCCCCACGTTTACATTTGTAGCAGTTTCAGAGCTGGCCGCATGTGGGAGGTCTCCAGGAGCTCCTTCCTGGGTTGTGGTTCCTCACACCCCTGAAGGAAAATGAAATATCAGTTGGTGATTCTTCTCCGGGGAACTTCAGCTGATCCTGATGCCATAGGAATAGCAATGGGATCATAAATGTAAAGCTGGGAAACTGAGGCCAAGTACTCAATGGTTGCCCCAGGATTTGAGCCCAGATCTGATTCCAAATCCAGTATTAGTTTTTATTATAACCAGCCTTGGAAAAAGCGTAGGCTAATAATGAAAGGCAAAAATCATATTCCCAGTTTATAAGAATTCAGAAATGAAGCAGAGGAATGGCTGTCTTCCCTGGGTGGAATGTAAAAGGCATTCATTGGACTTAGAGATGGAAAAGGACCTTAAAAAGCATCTAGTCCAACTTCTTAAAGACGGGGAAACTGAGATGCAGAAAGACATCACTGCTTCACCTCCCTCCCTTCAAAATCTTGACCCTGTAGTTAATCTGTTCAGTTTATACTTTCCTCTACTTTTGAATTTTCTGCCCCCTTGTCCCCTCACTATTCATCCTTTTCCAAACCCCAACCCAGGCAGGATTAATTCCAGTATCTTCCTTCTCAGCTCCTGTATGTCTTCTTCCCTGCTTTACACATCTGTGTTTTTCTTTCCTTAAAAATAAATCACTTGACCCAACCATACCCTCAAACTATCATCCTACTCTTTCTCCTCCCTTTCCCAAACTCCTAAAAAAAGCTGCCTGTGCTGTGCCTATATTTTTCCTCTTTTCATTCTTCACCCTTTGCAACCTATCGTCTGACCTCATCATTCAACTGAAACTACACTCTTTTAAAGTTACCAGTGATCTCTTTACTGACGAATCCAGTGGCCTTTTATCAGTTATCCTTTGAGACCTGTCTTCAGTATTTGACATTTTACCTCCCACTCCTCCACCCCCTGCTCCTGGACTCTTCATCTCTCTTTTAGTTTTTAGGATGCTGTGATTTCTGCCTACGTGTCTGACCACTCCTCAGACTCCTCACCAGTCATGTAATGATCCCTAAATGTGGGTGTGCTTGTGCCCTCTTCTCTTTCTGTATTCTTTCTCAGTGACCTCGTAGACTTCCGTGGGTTTAATTATCATCTCTGTGCTGAAGACATCATATCTATATGTCTAGCCTTTAGTCCTTCTCTTTCCCTCCATAGACACATCACACACTGACCATTAGATATTTTAAACCAGATGTTCCATAGGCGTTTCAAACTCAAAGTGTCCAAAAAAGAACTCATCTTCACATCTAAACCTGCCTTTCTTCCTGCTAACTTCCCAGTTTCTCTCAGAAGTGCTGTCATCCTTCCAGTCACCCGGGTTCACAACCCCAGATCCAGCCTTCGCTCTTCCTTCTCCCTTAACCTCTATGTCTAATCAGTTGGTTCTACCTCTACATCTCTCACATCCTTCTCTTTCTTTCTATTCACACTCAAACCAGTTTAGCTCAGGCTCTCATCGCCTTTCACTTAGGTTATTACAAAAGCTTCCTCTTTAACCCATTTTCCACAGAGTTCTCTTTCTAAAAGTACAGATCTGATCATTTCACTCCCCTGCTCGAGAAGTGTTCATAGCTCTCACTTGGCTCTAGGATGAAACTTCTCCATTTGGCATTGAACACCCTTACAATCTAACTCCAGAATGATTTTACAAGACTTCCCTGTATGTACTCTGGAGGCCTTCCCTCCTCCCTTATATCTCTTACGTGCCATCTCCTACATAAGGCCTTCTCTCTTCTATGCTCCCTGCCACCAGCTGCTAGTGCTGCCCCTGAAAAATTATATTGTATACATTTTGTATTTACTTATATGCAAATATGTTGTGTCTTTCCAGTGAAATGTTAGCTCCTTTCGGGTAAGGACTATTTTTCATTGCCTAGCACACTGCCAAGTGTAATGAGAACTTAATAAATACTTGCTGATTGATTATCTGCTCCTATTTGCATGCTAATGAATGCTGCTAGAGGAAGTCCCAACACTGATAATTAGGTCTTCCACAAATGGATGTTACCTAATCTTAGCTGGGCCTGAACTTCTGCTTCTGATTGACCTGTTATACCTCTCTACCACCCCTTCCCTGCTCCCTCTAAACAGGGGGTCTCAACTCACACTTCACTAAAAAAAATAGAGCTGTCCATCATGAGTTTCCTCTTCTCCTCCGTTATTTACTTCAAATCATATCAGGGTTATCTTCTCCTTTACAATAGTCAAGGAGGGAGAGGTGGCCCTTCTCTTCACCATTGCCAAATCATCTACTTCAAAGAGTTTTAATTTGGGGTCCGTGAACTTGTTTTTTTTAATAGTTTGGTAACTTTTTCAATGTAATTAGTTCCCTTTGCAATCCTATGCTTTTTATTTTGCATATTTATAAACTTTATTCTGAGAAGGGGTCTTTAGTTTTCACCAGACATGATCCCCCAAAGAAGTCATGATAAATCTTGTTTTTATAAATATAAATCATGTAATAATAGTAATAATCAGGTAATGATTTGCACTGTTGACTGCCTCCTCTTTCTGAATACTTTCTCTTCTCTGGGTTTGTATTTGTTGTCATGCTTCTCCTCCTCCCTACTCTACTCATCCTTCTCAGGCTCTTTGCAGGATCATCATCCATGTCCTCCCCTAAACGGTGCTTGTCACAGTTTGGACCCTCCTTTACTTCTACACTTTCACAGTGTTCACCTCTTGTTCCCATGGGCTCAATTATTATCCCTTGACAGATAATTCTCCACTCTGTGATATAGTCCTGAGCTCCAGTGCCACAATTCCAACTGTGTGTTACACTTCTGAAGCTCTGAGTCATGCTTCATTCGTCCTTCAGTCTTTCCATTCCCCAGTGTTCTGTCTGTTGCTGAGTCATACCTTTTCTGCCTCCGCGACATTCCTACCTACATCCCTTTCTCCCCATTCATGGTAGCCATCCTAGTTCAGGCCCTCATCATTTCTCACCTGGACTATTGTAGTAGCCCCTGGTTTGGACTCCCTAACTCAAGTCTCTCCCTTTTTTCAGTCCATCCTTCTTAGAGCTTCCAAAGTAATATCCTTAAAGAGTAGGTTTGACCATGCCACTCTTTAGCTCAAGAAGCATTAGTAGCTGCCTGTTGCCTCTAAAATCCAATACAAATTCACCAGTGCCTGCCTGAAATGTTGCAGTAACTTTCTAATCATTCTCCTTGCATGTGGTCTCCCCCTTCTTCAGTCCATCCTCCATAGAGCTGCCAAAGTAATGGTCTTAAAGCATATATCTGACCTCATCAATCTCTTGCTCTGTGAGTTTTTATGGTGACTTATTGGCACTAGGAAAAAAAATTCAAATTCTTTTCCTTTTTTGAGGGGGAGGACAGAGACACTTAAAGCCCTTCCCAGTTTGGCTCCAGCTTGTTTTTGACTATGCTTACACATTACTTTCCTTTAGATACTAGATGTTCCATCCATATTGGGCCATACTGGGTTCTTTTTATTCCTGGTTAGGACACCCCATGTCCTCTCTCTATGCCTTTGTCCAGGCTGTGCCCCATGCCAGAAAGGCTGTCCTTTTTCAATTTGCCTCTTGGGACCCCTGACTTTCTTCAAGCTTCAGCTCAGAAGATACCTCTTCTCATTTCCCCACTTGTTGATACCCTCCACACATTACTTTGTATATATTTTGTATTTACTTATCAATGCCCCTCAGTATGATGTAAACTCCTTAAGGGCAGAAGTGGTTGCCTTTTTGGCCTGGTGTCCACAGTGCCTGTCCCAGAGGTGCTTAGAAAATGATTGTTAAATGGAAGAGCTCAGCCAAGAGGAAGGTATTGATATTGTTCTTCCTCTTTATTCTTGAATTTTTTGTGTTTAACCTGTGATTTGGGTGGATTTTTTCCCTAAACTTTCCAAGTTTAGCAACTTAGAAAGACACATTTCATTTATAGGCTTTCTCATCTTTGGTATTTTGTGAAGTGATAGGGTTTGAGAAGAGGAGAATGCTTTTGCTTTTTTTTGCTTAATTTCTTCACATTATTGTCTTGCATTGTCTTTTAATTTGTGCTTTTTTAAAGTTTCCATTAGTGCATGTCAGTGTGCCTCTTCATATCCCCTACAGTAACTCGAGCAGTAATGTGCACACAGAAGGTGCTTAATAGGTGTTTATTCAGTGTTGGAATGTTAGAGATGGGAAGGCTGAAGGGATTTGGAAGGAAAAGAATTGGCTTGTTACTTAGCTTCCTTTCCCCCCTCCCAAATTATGTAAGTCCATTCAGGTGATGGATTCAAAATGCAGAATGAGACATTTTTTAGACCTAGATAGTACAGGAATTTGTTTGGCCTAACTATACATATTTGTTACAGGGGTTTTGTTTTTCTTTTCTTTTTTAATGAAGGGGAAGAAAAGAAAGAAAATAAATGCTTGTTAATTGGAAAATTACATTTAAAAATAAGCACATGATTTCCTTTTTAAATGATATTTACGTGGACCAAAAAAATCTATTTTTAAATTTAAAGTAATCACTTTAGAAAGACATCAGTAATATGGAAATAGTTATGTTTTACAGAACTCTTCTGACAAATACATCTCACAAAAGACGAATGAGGAGGAAAAAAATATGATCATAAAACATTTGGAGAAAAACATCCTATCATTACTGTAAAGCATTTGGAGTATCCTCAGGGAAGGTACCAAATGAATCAGAGGCATCTGTGTCCTTAATGTTGTTACTCCTTTTGTAGGTGTCACAGGACTTTCCATTTCTCCATCCCAGTGAAACCAGTGTCCTGAATCGACTTTGTCGCCTTGGCACGGACTATATTCGCTTTACAGAGTTCATTGAACAATATACAGGTCATGTGCAGCAACAGGTAGGTGTCTGCTTCTTGGGGAATATAAGCCCCTTGAGGACAGTGTTGATTTTTTTTTACACATTTTGCAGAATGCCTTTCGGGTTCAGAATAGTGCCAAGTATTAATAATAATAGTAACAATAATAGAATCACTGAATTTCAGAGTTGAACAGGACCTCAGTGGCTGGTTGGTGAAACCTAAGCTCTTACTACAAACAACCCTAACATGCCTATCCTTGAAGACCTCTAATGGGGAAGAATTCATTATTTGCTAAGGTAACCCATTCCCTGCTTGGATAGGTCACAGTATTAGGGAGTTTTTTTTTCCCTGACATCAAGCATAAATTTGCCTCTCTGTGATTTCAACTTATTGCTCCTAGTTCTGTCTCCCTGAGAACAAACAGAACCTGTGGAGGATGGAATTCACCTAAGGCTGTTTACAAATATGTCTTGTTATTTGGATTGTCTTTTCCTGTAACTTCTGGGAGTTTTTGTTCTATAACTTAAGAATTAGCTTCACATGATGGGAACGGTGCTGGATGGGGATCTGGTTCTGTCACATATTTGCTGTGTGGCCTTGGAGGAGGCGACTGAACCTCTGGTCTCAAAAAAACATCTTTGAGGGGCATATACTAGACATGAAAAAGGAAGAGAAGGGAGTTGGAGGCTGGTTTTAAACTTAGACTTCTGGCTGGGCTTTTGCTCAAGTTTGAATTAAAAATCTCAGTTCCGGAGGCAGAGCCAAGATGGCAGAGTGAAAGCAGTGACTTGCTTGAGCTATCCCCCAAACCCTACCAAATACCTATGAAAAATGACTCTAAACAAATTCTAAAGCAGCAGAAGCCACAAAAAGACAGAGTGAAACAAATTTCCAGCCCAAGACAACCTGGATGGTTGATCAGAAAAGTATATTGTGCCCAGCTAGGAGAGGAGCACAGTTCGGCGTGGGCGCACAGGCCGCAGAGACCCTGTAGCAGGCCTCAGAAGACTGAATCACAGGCAGCTGTGGCTGTTTCCAGACTTCTCAACCCAGGAACGCCAAAGGCAGCTTAGAAGGTCAGTGGGAAAAGTCTGTTTCTGTGGTGAGCTAGGTCTCAGCCCCAGTTTCCAAGTGTGGCCCTGGAATGGTAGCTACCTCCTGAGCTTCAGGCCCACAGACTGAGGGGGAATCGAGTGGCTGATCAGAGCGGGATCGCAGGGATCTCTTTGCCAGTGCGGAGGCAGGAATCTCTTGCTTTACCCATGCTTGGATCTGGGTCACAGTTCTGGGTGGTGGTCCTGGGGCAAGGAGGAGTGCTGGCGTGGTGGAGCTTGTAGTGGTGGTGGAGAAGAAATCCTCCTCACAGTTCAAAGACAGAAAAGAGTGCTTGTGATCACTCATAGACCAGAGCACAGGCCAGGAAAGGAGTAAACACCTCTCCCCTTATTATACCACCCTGGAAGAACTAAAAATTTACAGGTCCCTAGAAGTATCTCTGAAAACAGCTGCACAAAACCCCCAAAGCTTGGGACAGTACATTCTCCACATTGGAAGCAGACCGCTACCTGAATAAAGAGTTTATAACTCAAGTAATTGTTTGGGATCATGTGCAAACCTCGAAAGAAATGTCAGACCATAGAGTCTTATTTTGGTAACAAAGAAGATGAAAATATGCAACCAGAAGAAGACAACAAAGTCAAAGCTCCTACATCCAAAACTTCCAAGAAAAATATGAATCAGTCCCAGGCCTTGGAAGAGCAAAAAAAGGATTTTGAGAAGCAAGTAAGAGAAGTAGAGGAAAAACTGGGAAGAGAAATGAGGGTGAAGTAAGAAAATCATGAAAAACAAGTCAACAGCTTGCTAAAGGAGACCCAAAGAAATACTGAAGAAAATTACACCTTAAAAAATAGTCTAACCCAAATGGCAAAAGAGGTCCAAAAAGTCATTAAGGAGAAGAATGCCCTAAAAAGCAAAATTGGCCAAATGGAAAAGGAAATCCAAAAGCTTACTGAAGAAAATACTTCCTTAAAAATTAGAATAGAGCAATTGGAAGCCAGTGACTTTATGAGAAATCAAGACACTGTAAAACAAATCCAAAAGAATGAAAAATTAGAAAACAATGTGAAATATCTCATTGGAAACACAGTCCCTGGAAAATAGAACCCGGAGAGATGATTTAGAAATTATTGGACTGTCTGAAAGCCATGATCAAAAAAAGGAGCCTAGACATCATCTTTCAAGAAATTATCAAGGAAAACTGCCCTGATATTTTAGAACCAGAGGGCAAAATAGAAATTGAAAGAATCCTCCGATCTCCTCCTGAAAGAGATCCCCAAAGGAAAACTCCTAGGAATATTGTAGTCAAATTCTAGAGTTCCCAGGTCAAGGAGAAAATATTACAAGCAGCCAGAAAGAAACAATTCAAGTGTTGTAGAAACACATTCAGGATAACCCAAGATTTAGCAGCTTCTACATGAAGGGACCGCAGGGCAGGGAATATAATATTCTGGAGGGCAAAGGAGATAGGATTACAGCCAAGGATCACCTACCCAGCAAAACTGAGTATAATCCTTCAGGGGAAAAAATGGTCATTCAGTGAAATAGAGGACTTTCAACATTCTGGATGAAAAGACCAGAGCTGAATAGAAAATTTGACTTTCAAATGCAAGACTCAAGTGGAACATGAAGACGTAAATAGGAAAGAGAAATCATAAGAGACTTATTAAGGTTGAACTGTTTACATTCCTGCATGGAAAAATGATATTTATAACCCATGAGACCTTTGTCAGTATTAGGGTAGTTGGAGGGAAAAAATTATATGTATGTATATATATAGATAGATAGATAGATAGAAAGAGGGCACAGGGTGAGTTGAAGATGAAGGGATCATATCTGGAGAATAAAATTAAGGGGTGAGAGAGGATTATACTGGGAGAAGGAGAAAGGGAGAGGTAGAACGGGGTAAATTATCTCACAAAAAACAAAAGAAAAGGCTCTTACAGTGGAGGGGAAATAAGGAAAGGTGAAAGGGAGTGAGTGAATCTTATTCTCATGGGATTTGGCTTAAGAAGGGAATAACATACACACTCAATTGGGTGTGGAAATCTGCCTTATCCTACAGGAAAATAGGGGAGGAAGGGGACAGGAGAGTAGGGGAATGGTAGAGAGGAGGGCAGATTGGGAAAGGGGGTAATCAGAAGCAAACACTTCTGAGCAGGGACAGGGTCAAAAGAAAGAATAGAATAAATGAGGGGTCGGATAGGATTAAGGGAAGTAGAGTTAGTTTTTCACAGCATGTCTACTATGGAAGTGTTTTGCATAACTGCACATAGATAACCTTTATTGAGTTGCTTGCCTTTTCAGTGATGCTGGGTGGGGAGGGAGGAAGGGAGAAAATTTGGAACCCAAAGTTTTAAAAACACATGTTTAAAAAAAAATGTTGTCACATGCAACTGGGAAATAAGAAATACAGGAAATGGGGTCCAGAAATCTGTCCTGCCATACAGGAAAATTGAAGGGGAAGGGGATAAGAGAAGGGGGAGGAGAAACAGAAGGGAAGGCAGACTAGGGGAAGGGGTATTTAGAATGCATGCCATCTTGGGGTGGGGGGAGTGGTGAGATGGGGTGAAAATTTGAAACTTAGAATCTTGTGGAAGTAAATGTTGAAAACTAAAATAAATAAATTTAAAAGAAAAAAAATAAATAAATTTTTTTAAAAAGGAGGAGCAGCTAGGTGGCACAATGGATAGAGCACTGGCCCTGAAGTCAGGAGGACCTGAGTTCAAATCCAGCCTCAGACACATAACACTTACTAGCTGTGTGGCCCTGGGCAAGTCACTTAACCCCGTTGCCTAACAAAAAGAAAAACAAAACAAAAACAAAAAAATCCCAGTTCTGCAAATCTAATAGTTCTCAAAGAAGATGGATTTTTTTCATCAGAGGAGGAATTTTTTCTTTTTTCTTTTTGCATCAGAAAGCTTTTATTCTTCCTTAAGGTGAAAGGTAAAAAGATTCAGGCTTAAAATAAACATGAGATCAGTTAGGAAGGTGGGAGCAGGAATTATGACTCACAGTGATATAAACCTTTACAAAGTGCTTTCCTGACAACACCCCTTGAAGTAGGGAGCATAAATGTATTATTTCCATTTTACAGATAAGTAAACTCGAGCAGTGAGGTGACTTTGCTTCTGGTTGCTCACCTAATCAGTGTTGGAGCCAGCACAGGAGTTGTTTCTCTTCCACACTACACCAAATGCTGGGCTCAGTCCCCAGTTCTACGTGTTATGACCTCTGACCTCTGTGACCTTAGACAGTCTGCCTAACCTCTATGAACCTTTTCCTCATCTCTGAAATGAGAAAGTTGGATTGGATGAATTCCAAGGACCCTTGCCATTCTAAATTTATGGTCCAACAATGTTAGCAAGCAAACTATTTCCTGAACTATTTTGTAAATTTTTTCTTCTTATGGAAATACTAATTTGACACAGTTACTCAAGTATCAATAGTACAACTAATGATGACAATAATAACAACAAAAATAATAGCATTTACATAATACTTAAAGGTTTTGCAAATCACTTTGTAAATATTTTCTCATTTGGTCCTCACAACAACTCTGGGAGGTAAGTGCTGTTATCCCCATTTTACAAATGAGGAAACTGAGGGAGACAAAGGTGATTTTACATGAGGTTACACAGCTGGGAAGTGTATTGAGGCTGTATTGTAACTCAGGACTTTGTGACTCCATGTTCAGCACTTAATCTGTAAGTCCCAACACTGGGACTAATTTAATTTGCTTTTCTTTTAATTGCAGGATCATCATCTGTCCCAGCAAGGCCAGGGTGGATTACATGGAATTTATTTGCGGGCCTTCTGCACGGGTCTGGACTCAATCCTACAGCCATATCGTCAAGCACTGCTTGACTTGGAGCAGGAGGTGAGGTAAAGAAGAGGAGAAACAGAAGGCAGTGCCCCTGAATCCCCCAATATCCTGACTAGACCACATCCTTGGAAAGGAAATGCCCCCTGATACCTTGTCTTCCCTTAACCATGGTTTCAGAAATGGAAAATATATTTAATAGGCAGGAAACACTATAAGCTCTCTGCTATTGCTCATAAAATGATCAGAGAAGCTTTCTGTGTCTGTCAGAGGTTCTCAGGGTATTCTATGAAAGTCTTGCCTTTAGTTTTAAAGCCCTGTATCACTTTCCCTGTTCCTCTGTGGGAACCTAAAACCACTCAAATTACCACAAGGTCCATTCTTTCCCTCTCCCTATCTAGTGTTCTTAGACCACACGTTAGAACTTTCTGAGATGGTGTTTTTCTTTCTTTTTTTTTTATTAATTTATTTTAGTTTTCAACATTCACTTCCATACAACTTTGATTTTAAATTTTCTCACCCTCTTTTCCCACCCCCAACCCACCAAGATGGTGTGCAGTCTGATATAGGCTCCACCTATCCATTCACATTAAGCCTATTTTCCCATTGGTCATGATGTAAAGAACAATTAAAACTAATGGGAGAAACCATGAGAATGAAGCAATAAAACCAAACAGCAAAGGAAAAGGAGAGCAAATAGCATGCTTCCATCTGCATTCAGACTCCATAGTTCTTTCTCTGGATGTGGATGGCATTTTTCATCATGAAATTTCAGTTTCCATTTTTTTGGAATTGTCTTAGATCTTTGCATTGCTAAGAAGAGCCAGGTCTATCAAAGTCAGTCATCGAACAGTGTGGCTGGTTCTTCTCATTTCACTCAGCATCAGTCCACACAAGTCTTTCCAGGTTTTTCTGAAGTCTGCCTGCTCATCATTGCTTATAGCACAATAGTATTCCCTCACATTCATATACCACAACTTATTCAGCCATTCCCAGTCCCTCAGTTTCCAATTCTTTTTTCTTTTTTGCTTTTTGGTGAGGCAATCAGGGTTAAGTGACTTGCCCAGGGTCACATAGCCAGTAAGTATCAAGTGTCTGAGGCCAGATTTGAACTCATGTCCTTCTGACTCCAAGGCCAGAGCTCTAGCCACTGCTACACCTAGCTGCCCCATAATTTCAAATTCTTTGCCACCACATATAGAGCTACTATAAATATTTTTGTACATGTGGTTCCTTTTCCTGTTTTTATGATTTCTTTGGGATACAGACCTAGAAGCAGTATTGCTGGGTCAAAGGGTATATACAATTTTATAGCCCTTTGTGCATAGTTCCACATTGCTTTCCAGAATGGTTGGATCAGTTCACAGCTCCACCAGCAATGCATTAGTGTTTCAGTTTTCCTACATCTTTTTTTTTTTTCCCTCCAGCTTGTTTTACATATGTGGAAACTGAGGCAAACAGGGTTAAATGATTTGTCCAGGGTCACATAACTAGTAATTGATTAGCAAATGCATCTCCTGTTGGTCAGCTTTCTGATTATGAGATTCTTTGAATTTAGCTAGCTATTTGGCTGACAGATACACTATCCATTGTCAGGCCTGTATAGTACTTGAAGCCTTGTGATCCTGTGTAATTAATTTCACTTTTCTGGGCCTCAGTTTACTCATTTGCCAAAATAAGGGGGAGGGGTGTGTGTGTGTGTGTGTGTGTGTGTGTGTGTGTGTGTGGTTTATAGTGGATAATTTAAAAGTGTTTATCTCACTCCCATTCCTGTGATCCTTTCCCAGTTGGTGGACCTGCTATATAGCTGAGACTCTACAGGCAAGCCCAAAGTCACCTCCACTTACAATTCAGCATCAGTGTAGGGCTTTATTGGAAAAATAAATAAACAAAACCCACATTTATCTATGTTTCTTTGACTCAAGCTGCAGCAAAAGACCATCCCTGGAAGGAAATCTCCTTCAGCTTCTGGATGTCTGTAGATTTTTTGTTATTTTTCTTAGGGGGTTGGGTTTGTGAAGTAAGAGTTGGGGGCAGAGAGTGATTGGAAAGAAAATGGTTTTCTTAAGTGTTACTGAAACACTCCACATCTTCAGCATTTATTATTGTCCTGTTTTGTTGTGTTAACCAATCTGATAGGTGTGATGTGGTGCTTCAAAGTTGTTTTGATTTGCATTTCTCTAATTAATGGTGATTTTGAGCATTTTTTCATATGACTATAGGTAACTGTAATTTCTTCATCTGAAAACTGCCTGTTCATATCCTTTGACCATTTATCAATTGGGGAATGACTCGTATTCTTACAAATTTGACTCAGTTCTCTATATATTTTAGAAATGAGGCCTGTATCAGAGACATTAATTGTAAAATTTCTTTCCCAATTTTCTGCTTCCTTCCTAATCTTGGGTGCGTTGGCTTTGTGCAAAAACTTTTCAATTTAGTGTAATCAGAATTATCCATTTTGCATTTCATAATGTTCTTTTTCTGGTATTTTTCTAATTTTTTTTTTATTGCAGTTCCTTGCTGACCCTCACCTTTCCATATCACACGTCAATTACTCCTTGGATCAGGTATGCTTTATAGATAATGGAATATCTAGGATTCTTTTAACCTATTCTGTCAGTCTTTTAGGCTATATTTACTAATCTGATATTTTGAAGAACCTTCTTACTTCCAGATTCAAAATTTGAGTCTAAAATTATTTTGTACATTTAATCTGCTTTACTATATCAGCATTACTTCAGGAATTCCCAAGATAAATCATCTCTTAATATTTGGTAATAAAGTTGTCCATATTAACGTTATATTAACTATCCTGCCAGTCTCTAAAATAGGTGTTTCTGTCTACCTTCCTCACCCTGCCTACCACCGTGGAAGTGAAGATGAGCTCAGAACAGTGGACCCTTTTCTCTCCTCTTCTGGGTGGACTTGATATCTTTATCTTCATTCAGAAATACCTTCATTTACTCAGCTTATGTTTATACTCCCTCTTACATTTGGTTGCCTGCAATCTTAATTAGCCTTTGCTTTGCCTTTTGAAGTTCCAGCTTCTTTTTCCCTCTGTGATGGTTGTTGTTGAACAGATTAAGAGTCAAAAGGTAAGCACTTCTTTTGTTCTGGTTAATAATGTTAGTAATTGTTGGGCTTAGTGATTTGTACTATATAGATTTCTTCAAACTGTTATGTTTGAGGGAACCATAAAATTAGGCCTGAGAAGGAAAGGCAAGGTAAACGTTGATCATGGATGGGAACATGGAGTTTTCTCTCCTGTCCCATGTTAGCATTCTCTGTTTCGTTTTAATTAGGAAAGCAGAGTGAAAAAGGTTCAGCAGAAATTGAAAAGATTTGCATTTTTCAACAGACTTTACTTTGCTCAACATGTCCATGTTGTCCTTTCTGGCTGTAGACGCAAAGATAAAAGCTTCCTCCTGGGAGAAGCTGACAGGGGTGCCAGTAGTAGCAGTGTTTTCACTTCTGAGTTAATATATTCACTCCTGGCTGATAAATCTAGAACCTGTAGTTTTCTAAACAGTTAAACATTCTTGTGCAGTATCTTTCTGGAGAAGAAGTTCTGCCTTCTTCCAAAGCAAGAGAATAGGCACATATCCCCAAGCAGATCTGGCTCAGGAGGACATTGGCTGATCCTCCTCAGCCACTCTTCTGAAACTCCATGGAATATGTAGCTGGTAGCACCTGCAAACGTGGGGATCCAGAAGGGCATCTTGCAGAAGGGGGGACTTTAGCTGAGACTTGAAGGATCCAGGAAAACTAGGAGGCAGAGGTGAGGAAGAAAGCCTTCCAGGTATAGGTGATAGCCAGGGAAAATGCCTGAAGTCCAGGGATAGAGTGTCAGCAGTGAGGCAAGTGTCACTGGGCTGGGGGAGGTAGGGAAAAAGGGGAAGGGGGTTGCTGTTGAAGTGTAAGAGGACTGTAAATGTAGAAAGGGGCCAAGTCATGCACACTTGAATGTAGAATTTAAACTTTTACAGCAGGTGCTGTATAGTTTTTACAAGTTTATCTTTTCCACAGATTCATGGCTGTCAGATCTTAGAAACAGTCTACAAATACAGCTGTGGGGGACTGCCTCCAGTACGCAGTGCACTAGAAAAGTAAGTCACAAAAACTTAAATAGGATTGACAGTTTGTCGAGAGCATTTTATTTGCATATTGTCTAAGATCTCTCCAGAATAGTTAATAATAGGTTGGACAGGAAAGCTGACACTAAGCAGGTGAGTCTACATGACCAAAGTGGGAGGGGCCAGGATGCTAGCCAATAAAGAAGATTCCAGGATGGTACTACACAAAGGAGAGTAAAGTAGCATGGATGACTTGAAGGTGCTTCTGATTTTCAGATCCCATCATCCTTGGGGAGTCACCATTGTATATATGCGGAGTTTTGCTTGGCTATATTTGAATAGATCTTTGAAAATAATTGCTATTTTCAATCAGTAAGTCAATAGGCATTTTATTAAATGTTTACTATTTGCCAGGCTCTTTGCTAAGGTGAAGAATACAAAGAAAGGCAAAAATATAGTCCCTACCCTCAAGGATTTCACTTTTCTGATGGGAAAAATAACTTTTAAACAACTATGTACATGGTAATGGGGAGGGACCAGGAAACGCCTCCAGCAAAAGGTGGGATTTGAGCTGAGTCCTGAAGTAAGCCAAGGAAGGCAACATGTGGAGGGGAAAAGGAAAAGCCTCCCAGGCAATGGGACAGCCCGTAACAAGGCATGGAGTTAGGAGAGGGGTGTCGAGAAGACAGGAGCTGCTGGATTGTAAAGTACTTGGAGAGGAGTAGAGTATAAGACCTGAAAGGTAGGAGGGGGGCAGGCCATAAAAGGCTTCAAATGCTAAACAGAGAATTTTCTGTTTGATCTTGGAGGTGATAGGGAGCCAACTCATCTTGCCCATTTTATCTTACCCTCTTTAAAACTTGAAGTTAAGCTTCTGTACTGGGTGGAAGATTGGACTCTGTGATCTCCAAGTTCCCTTCTAATTCTAATGTTTGGTTATTGTACAAGAAAGCCTTGGGAATGCTTCAGATAATTTTGTAAAAAGTGCTTAATCTTCTATTTCCATGTGTTTTTGTAATGCTACATTTCTAATTGAGTCATTCCTCCCCTATCAAATCCATTCCCTCCTCCTCTGTGAAACAAGAGAAAATGAGCAAACTGCTTTTGCTGGCAGAGAAACAGACTTCTCTAAACTCGTCGCATCTCATTTCATTTTAGCAAGAATTTTCTGCTCTGAAACTTTTACAGAGGGTGAGAAAAAACAACATGAAAAAACTCTTTTCTAAAAGAAGCTGTCAAAATAGCTGAAGAACATTTTAAACTTTAATATTTGAGCTTTAATTATAAGAAATTTAATGACTGAGTAAATTCAAAAAGATGTGAATAAAAATGGAATCATTATATATTAGTATAATGGACAGTTTCCCTTATGACTTAGCAAATTCTTACTCAGATCTTAGCCAGTACCCTCTCGTAATATACCAGAATGGCCTGTGTGTTTGTGGGTTTTGAACGCTCTCTGCAGAGCTTTTATGGCACCGATTTTTCTTTCCCTTTCTCCACTTAGGATCTTGGCTGTGTGCCATGGGGTCATGTACAAGCAGCTTTCTGCCTGGATGCTACATGGCCTGCTCTTGGACCAACATGAAGAGTTCTTTATTAAACAGGGTCCATCTTCTGGTCTGGTCTCTGCTCAGCTGGAAGAGGAGGAGGAGGACCTGGGCATTGGGGGCCTGACGGGGAAGCAGTTACGAGAACTTCAGGATCTGGTGAGGACGTGATGGGAAGTGCAGTACATTCCAACAGATACTGGCCCCTCAGCCCTCTCTGATGATCTACTGAGCCTGCCACCTCCATGCAGCCTGAGCCACTTCCCTCAGCCTGTGTCTTCCAATATTTGTCTTTTTCTGAATGAGGTTTGCAAGATGCATGGGAAAGAGCACTGAAGCTGGCATCCCTAGAAGGCCTGAGTGCAACTCCTGCCTGCCTCCCTTGCTTCTTTGTCTAGGGGCAGACTTAACCTCTCTGGGGTTTGTTTTCCTGGTCAGTAAGATGAGGTTGGACTTGATGGCTTTTAAGATCCCTTCCAGCTCCACATCTGTGAGTCTGTGATAATCATTAGACTGGGCAGTCGTGAGGCCCTCTTCACACCACGCTGACACCCATTAGGAGGTGGGTGGCACCTGTGTGCTGCTTAAGCCGTGTCCTCCTAGCAGCTTTTAGATGCAGCTCAGGGTCTTAATTAGAATTCAGAAAACGCTATATAGATGCCAGTGCATTACATAAGAATCGTAAATTCTTGAAACTGAGGCATAATAGGATTTAGGACTTCACAGGTCTAGTCCAACCTTCTCATTTTACAGATGAAGAAACTAAGGCTCAGAGCAGTTGAATGACTTAGAGTCCTATAAACTAGTTATGGCCATGCTAGGACTAGAACACCCATGTGTTGTACCTCTCCTGTCTTCTGACCTTTCCACTAGGCTAGACTGCTTCCATGCAAATATAGTACACACCTGGTGATTTATGGCAGGTGGGGTTGTACATCCCCGGGTTTAAAATCCCTATTGTCCTAATCTATTAACTATAGAATGTAAAGGATAGAGATAAATAAAGAGTTACTGCATACTTTCTTGTTTCCTTTGTCACTCCCTATCTCCTTGTCTAGCGCCTGATTGAGGAAGAGAACATGCTGGCCCCGTCCCTGAAGCAGTTTTCCCTTCGGGTGGAGATACTTCCTTCCTATATTCCAGTGAGGGTTGCTGAAAAAATCCTGTTTGTAGGAGAGTCTGTGCAGATGTTTGAGAATCAGAATGTGAATCTGACCAGAAAAGGTAGGAAGTCCTGCCCTGATGTCTCATCCGCAAGAGCTGGTCAAGAGCAGCTCCTATTGACCAGTGCCTCATGGGCCAAGGCAGTGATCAGTCTAGCACATCATATTCTGAGATAAATATTGTAAGAAGATGCCACGATGCTTCTTGTCAGAGATCTTCAAAGCAAATGAAGTGGCACCAGTGGTTAAGAGCAAAAATTATGGCCCTATATTTACTAGACCCTGGGTAGTTAGGTTCTCTGCAATAGCAAATGAGAAAATTGGATCATTGTTGATGGCATAGCTCCAAGGGTCTCTCCTCCTACTATCCATGATACACAGGATCTATTTTAAAGAATCAAGAAGACACCTTTGCTGCAGAGCTGCATCGCCTCAAGCAGCAGCCTCTTTTCAGCCTTGTGGATTTTGAGCTGGTGGTGGACCGGATACGCAGCACTGTTGCTGAGGTTTGCCTTTTAAGTGTCTGATCCAATAGATGTTTTTGAGGGGGTGGATTGGCCTGGCAAGATAGAAAATGGAGCACGGCAACTATTTCTTGTAGCTGGCGTTGGAGACCAGGATGAAAGAATGATTCCTCAGTCCAGACCCTTTCTCTATCTTTGGGTTTTAGGAATGCTCCAATGTTAATTATCCTTCCCTCTCATCGAGCTCAGTCTCTTGAGGGACAAGACAAGGAATTCTTTGCTTGCTGCCTGCATAGTGACAGAGATAGAATCGACTTAGCCTCTCATGTCACAGTTTTCTTTAGTTGAAGGAATAAGTAAGATCTTTGTTTCATTTGAACTGTCAGCATTTTGTATGTCTATTTCTGCCTACAGTAACTTTTGACCAAATTTGGTCTGCCACTAATGAACAAAAGAACAGGGCTAAGCTGCCGCTGGCATATATATATGGGGTCTACTATCAGTTTTTCAGAAGTATTTTTGGTAAACAATTTATTGTAATGATCATAAGAGTAGTACCCGTACCCTTTTGTGGGTCATTCAGTGGAACATAGGGTACCTTTTTAATAAAGATTCCTTTGTAATGGTGTTCTTGAAATGGGATTTCACTCATGTTCTTGTTTCCTCAGCATCTATGGAAGCTTATGGTAGAGGAGTCAGATTTACTGGGCCAATTAAAGGTAATAGTTTCATTTATTTTCCTTTACTGTTAAAGTGCAGCTAACATTTTGCCTCCCCTAACTCTCCTGTCTTTGGGAAGGAAACCTATCCCTGGATTCATAGGATGACCTTGTATACTCTTCCCCAAAGTGAGCAGCCCATTGCTCACTGAAGGAAGAATTCCTTCCAGGATTTGCTTCTATAAATATAAACATGATTGTACAAATATACCATGCTGTAGCACAAAGAGATAGACACAAGTTTTCTTGTAATTTGATCCTTTCTTTTGCCACTGAGTCAAGATCCCAAACATACTGTAATCTTCCTGGCTTAACAGCATCACTAAAATTTCAGTTCCCAATATGCCTGTTTAGAATGGCAGAATCTCACATCCTTGTGTTGGGGACAGGAGGGAAATGGCAAAGTATTCATCAGTATGGGGAATTCCCAAGGGAAAAACATTCTATCAGTGCAGATCAGTACCCTCTCTGCAACTTCTTGTCTTAGAGAATTGACCTGGAGGCACTGAGAGGTTGAGCGACTTGCTCAGGGTTACACAGCCAGGATGTCTCACAGAAGGGACTTGGACCCAGGACTCTGAATTTGGCTCTTTATCCACTGTACCACACTGCCTCCGATCCATGTGTTAATTGGGTCCAAATTAAGGAGACAGCTCTACATTGTCTCGAGTTTAAAGGCCATTCTACAGTCTGGGAACCTACTTTGTTAGCATTATTTCATACTGCTCCTTTTCGTGAGCTCTGTGTTCCACCCACTGCGATTATTGACTGTTCCCAAACCCTTCGTCTCCGGCCTCTTTCTTCTTACGTGAGCCATACCCCATGTCTGGGATGCATTCCTTTGTCATCTCTGCTTTTCAAGAGTCCTTGTCTTCTTCCTTTAGGGCTTAGCTTGGGTTCTACTTCCTCAGGGAAGCCTCCACTTATCTGCCCACTCTTCAGTGCTTTCTGCCTCTAATTTATCTTCAATTTTACTTATTTGGGTAAATATTGTATCTCCCAAGTAGGATATAAGTTACTTGATAGTAGGTATGATTTAATTTTCTTCTGTGTGTTCCTATCTCTCTGGACAATGCCTCACACATAACAGGAGCTTCATGAATGCTTTAATTAAACTGAATTGAATCCCCTGGGTAGTGAGAATTCCTAGGCTTGCCTGATTGTTAACTTGTAAACTGACATTCTTTTTCAAAGATCATTAAAGACTTTTACCTGCTGGGACGAGGAGAACTGTTCCAGGCCTTTATTGATACAGCCCAGCATATGTTAAAGACACCACCCACTGCAGTAACTGAACATGGTAAGTGTCTTTTGCTTCCTGAAATTACATGTTCCTGGGGTGCCATTCCCACTACACTCAACAGAAAAGAGGATGGCTGAGTAACAGAAGTGCCTTTCCGTGAGAGAAGAGCCCAACTCTTAGCTTTTTCGTTGTGGAGTCGAGGGGCAGCCTCCTTGCCCTCTGTCGCTGCCTAGAGGAGCCGTTCCAGAGTGACTGAATTGTTCCCATCAGGCTGCAGCTGTCTTATGGGACAAGCAGCCACATAACCAGTGATTATCTGTATGAAAAGGTATAGTCTGGGCCCCAAAGTCAAATAGTGTTTGTTCCTGACAGTCAGGCAGGGTTGGGTGAGAGTACTTTTCCCCCAGGCTTAGTTATATAGCCAAATGCTATTATTTGCTCCCTGTTCTCTCTCTTTGCCAGATGTTAATGTGGCCTTCCAGCAGTCTGCCCACAAAGTACTGTTAGATGATGACAACCTCCTCCCTCTGCTCCATCTGACAATTGAGTACCATGGGAAGGAACATAAAGGTATCCCCTTTTCTCTCCATCCCATATCAGTGTTATTTTTTTCTGATGCTGCTTCCTTCTCTGAAGACACTGACGTGGTTTTCTTGGGTTTTTATCTTAGTTATCTACCTTTAGCAGTCAGAGGGTCCTAAGAGATCTTCTAGTTCAACCTTTTCATTTTAAAGATTAAGAAACAAGGACACCGGGTGGTTATGTGACTTGCCCAGACTCGTGGGTGGCAGGGCCAGGATTAGAATCCAGACCACTTCATTGTCCAGCCAAGGATTTTTTCATTATACCATGCCATATTTCTGTTAGATGGGTTAGTTCTTGTCTTATTCCAACTGCCTTTACGTTTAAAGACAATAGAATAATCACTAAGATCTACCAAGAAGCCTCAAACACATTGTTTGTTTCCTTGCCCTCTGCCCACTGTCTTCCTCCTTGTGCCTTAGACATCCTCCGGTTTTTTCTTTCATGTTATTCATGTGCGTTCTTCTTTTAACAAAACAAGTTGTCTATCTTAATTAGGCTGAAGTTTCTATGTTTTCTTTTTCTTTTTCTGCCTTAGATGTTACTCAAGCACGAGAAGCACCTTCTCGGGACGCCTCTCCCCGAGAAGCCCCTGCATCAGGTTGGGCAGCGCTGGGTCTTTCCTACAAAGTGCAGTGGCCTCTCCATATTCTCTTCACTCCTGCTGTCCTGGAGAAGTAGGTTTACAAGGCCTCTGTGAGCTCTTTGCTAGCAAACACTATCTATCTTAGGTGCTCCAGACGAGATGATCTAGGCAGGCAAGACAGCGGCCATCTGACCAGTTGTTAGTAGTCTGAAGGCCCAGGAGATACAACTTCAAGAATCCAGCCATCTCCACCCCATTCTGTTTCACAAGCAGATGCCTGACCTAAAACTCTTTAGAGAACTCCTGGTGAGAGATGTCTTTTTGAACCAAAGCCCTTGGGAAGTAGTATGATTTAGTAGAAATAGAGCTCAACTTGGAATCACTGAACCTGAGTTTGAGTCCTGGCTGTGCTACTGCTACCTCTGTGATGATGGGCAAGTCATTCAGACTCCCTGGGTCTTCGTTTCCTCATCTGTTGAATGAGGGGGTTGGAATAAATGGCCTCCAAACTCCTAGATCTTCCTAACATGTCATGTTGCCTCTGTTTTTTGAAAATGATTTAGGGGAAGCTGGAGGCTTGTCTGGGGTGAATATTCTAGTGACAGGGTAATTGGTTTGATGCTGGATGTGTCCTTAACCCCTTTGGATAAGGAGAGTTTAGACCTGGATCATTTTAGAATTTAAGGAAATTAGGTTTCTCATTTTTCTGTGAAAACTCATGCCTAGATGAGAAGTCACATAATTCTGGTTCCACTAGAAATCAGCTCTTCTTCCAGGTGTGCCCTGTCTTCAGTATGTCCCCTCTGGCATTCCTCTTCTGTCAGTGGCTGTCATGCCCTAGGGAGGGATGAAAAGTTTAGAGGCACAGACTTTAGAATTAGAAGGGACATTCCAAATTACGTAGTATAGCCTCACTACAGGGCAGGAGTTCTTTCTCTGAAAGAGTAATTCAGTCTCCATTTGGATACTTGTAGAGACTAGCAACACATTACTTTTCTTTCTTTTTTTTTTGGCTAGGCAGTGGGGTTCAGTGACTTGCCCAGTAAGTGTTATGTGTCTGAGGCCAGATTTGAACTCAGATCCTCCTGAATCTAGGGCCAGTGCTCTATCCACTTTGCCACCTAGCTGCCCCTTCTTTTTTTCTTTCTTTCTTTTTGGCTGACACGTTACTTTTCAGAGAAGGTTGTATCACTCTCAGACAGCTAACTATTAAATATCATTAAGAGCTCCTCAGCACATTGTGCAATCCTGAACCCTAAGAGATTATAGAAAAAACATGCCTGCTCTTGAGGGACTTACATTCCCCAAAAGCTGGTTGCCTATTGCTTCTCATGACCTCTGTATAGTTCAGTGAACTTTGTAAAGCAGATGTTGTTTGGCATGACTTGTCAGAGTAAAGGTAGAAGGGGCAGAGGCTGTTTGGATTGCTGAGCCTTTTGTGAGTGGAGAAGTGGAAAGTCCTGGGACAGACACATGCATTGAGTTGAGCCTCAGGAGAGAGGAACAAGAACTTTGTCTCCAGCAGAGAGATACCCTTTCTGGCTATCTTCACATCCCTTCTTTTTGAAAATGGGAGAAAGGGTAGGAATCTGGAATTTGACCGAGGAAAAAGGGGAGGTGGCTGGAAATGGAAGATTCTAGCATCACGGTGGTTGTTTTGGACCCAGGTACAATGTTGTCTTCAAGTACTTGCTCAGCGTAAGACGAGTGCAGGCAGAGCTGCAGCACTGCTGGGCCCTCCAGATGCAGCGCAAGCACCTCAAGTCTAACCAGAGCGATGCCGTCAAATGGCGCCTACGGAACCACATGGCCTTCTTGGTGGATAATCTTCAATATTATCTCCAGGTCTGTGCTGAAAGTTGAGTAGTAGATGAGGGATGAAGAAAGGGCAGGAGAAAGGTCTTGAAGGGATGTTTTAGTCTTGCCCTGTGTGAAATGCTCATGAGAGAAAAAATGGGCTGGATTGTTGGGCATGGTTTTTAGAATTACTTTACAGTGGAATGGTATTGAAAGGCATAAGGCGCTCCACAAGCACTAATGATCTCATGAGCAGCACAACTAAGGCACTTAATAAGTTTTTGTGGATGTGACGGCATTAGCATCACATTAAAATCCTGCTCTGCTCTATTGTGGCAGGAAGCTGACCCTGAGTTTTTTTGAAGGTTATGTCAGTAAAGTGCAAGCTCTGGCAGATCCTACCAAACTATGAAACTTTCAAGTCAGGCCATATGACAAACTATTTGTTGTCTAAGAACCTGCCTCACTAAGTTAGGAGAGACTTAACACCAGATGATTGATTACCAGCTGATGAATTGGTTTGGTCATAGTAACTCAGCTTAGTGATGGCAATTTAATTCACTGGAGGGAGTACTCTCCGGATGAAATCTCAGATCTTTGGAATCATTGAAGTTTTGGCTTGACTGTTTTTGAAGTGTCCCATAAGTCTTTGAATCTTAACAAGATGTAACTGGGTCAATCAGTATGAACATAAAACATCTGCTAAGGAGGGGAGGCTGGGCTGAAGCAGGTCTTCAGCTTTCCCTACCAAAGTCATGCCAAATAATAAGGGCTTTCTTGGTCAGTCCAAGAACTTTTAGAAGAAAGTGGATGAGCTCAGGGCAGGGGAGTTTTCTGTGTTTATTTTTTCAGATGCCTTACTACCGCTTTCTATCCTAGAGTAATCACATCATTCAAAATGCTTTAATAATTTCTAATTCTTCTTCAGGTAGATGTGCTGGAGTCTCAATTCTCCCAGCTTCTCCATCAGATTAACTCCACTAGGGATTTTGAAAGCATCCAGTTGGCTCATGACCACTTCCTGAGCAACTTGCTGGCTCAGTCATTCATCTTGCTGAAACCTGTGAGTGGGGCTAGTTTGGTTTTCTGAAATTATTATAGCACTGAATCTTCCCCTTCTTCAAATGCTGATTGAGTTGACAAGACAACGGACTTCCATTAAGCAAATCTTTATTCCCCATTTTTGTTGGTGCTTAGCAATATTTATAAATAGAAGACACAAAAACACAGATGATACATATTCAGGTTTCTGAAGTATATAAGAAATAGAGAATAGCTTAAAACAAAAGAAACAGAAACTGCTTTACCTGTAGCAGGAGGAATTTTAGTGAGTATGTATGGTAATGATAAAAAGTAAGAGTGAGTGAAATACTTGTTCTTCTAAAGGTGTCTATGAACTAAAAAAAGCTTGAGAACTATCAGGACAGGGGTGGGGAACCTGCAGCCTAAAGGCCACATGTGGCCTTCTTGGTCCTCAAGTGTGGCCCTTTGAATGAATCCAAACTTCACAAAATCCCCTAGGATTTGGGCTGCACTTCAGGACCTAGAGGGCTACATGCAGCCTGAGGCTGCAGGTTCCCCACCCCCACATTAGGATCAGCCACCTGCCTTGGATGGTTTGAGTTCAGTTCTACTTCGTTTTTGGTTTTGTTTTTTTTTAAGGCAACTGGGGTTAAGTGACTTGCCCAGGGTCACACAGGTAGTAAGTGTCGAGTGTTTGGTCTGAGGCCGGATTTGAACTTGGGTCCTCCTGACTTTAGGGCTGGTGCTCTATCCCCTGCGCCACCTAGCTGCCCCTCAGTTCTACTTTGGCGAGAGGATGATGAGACTAGAACTTCATCAACCCGCTCCATTAAGGCCCTATACTAGACACTCAGGATCCAGATGACATGGTTTGCCTCTCAAGAAGATTGCAGTCTAATTGGGAAGACAGACTATAGACATGCAAGATAGCGTATGTTGCCTTGTATTGTTACTATAGCACCAAATAACAGGTGTGGTGAGTAAATGCTAGAATGCTTGGTGTGGACAGAGATCATTGTGAGTTAGGGCAATCAAGGAAGGTTTCATGGAAGAAGTGGGACTTGAGCTAGGCCTTGAAGAAAGACTTAGAGAAGTGGAAAAATAAGGAGAGAAAAAAAGAAGTGTGTTTTGTACATGCCATACAGGGGATATAGAATGAATAAAGACATATCCATGGAATATCCACGGCATGTTCAGGAGATAGTGAATAGAAATTGGGAATCCTAAAGGGCAAAGGGGTTCTGAGGAAATAAAGGTAATGAATTCTGTTTCAAACATGCTGAATTTGAGGTACCAAAGGACATCAAATTGAAATGTATATTCAGCAGTCAGAGATGTAAGCCTGGAGTTCAAGAAGAAAAGTCAGAGTTGGGGCAGGTAGGTGGCGCAGTGGATAGAGCACCGGCCCTGAAGTCAGGAGGACCCAAGTTCAAATCTGACCTCAGACCAAATACTTGACACTTACTAGCTGTGTGACCCTGGGCAAGTCACTTACCCCAATTGCCTGGACAAAAAAAGAAAGAAAGAAAGAAAGGTCAGAGTTATAGGTGTGTTTTTGGGAATAGAAGACCTTGAATCCTGTACTCTGTCATTCCCCATAACATGCCCATTTTCCTTCTTTTACTGTTTTTTTTTTTAAATATAGGTATTCCACTGCCTGAATGAAATTCTAGATCTCTGTCACAGTTTCTGCTCACTTGTCAGTCAGAATCTGGGACCTCTAGATGAGCGTGGGGCTGCCCAACTGAGTATCCTAGTGAAGGTAAGTCTTTCAATCAGAGTAGACAGCTCTGCCAAAATGGTGTTGGATAGGGACAGTCTTGCCAGCTAAAGAGAGCGCTTCCATCCTCTTCTGTAGAATTTTTTTTTTAATTAAATTTTGTTTTTTTTAGTTAACCAAAATCTGCCTTCTCTCTCTCCCACCTTCACCCACCAATGAAAAAGAAAGAACAAAGCTCTTGTAACAAATATATATAGTCGAGCAAAACAAATTTCCTCATTGGCCAAGTTAAAAAAAAAACCCATCAAAACAGAGAAAAGGAAACTATAGGCTGATGTCTAATGAAAATAATGCAAAAATTTTAAATAAAATATTTGCAAGTAGGCTTTACAAACATATCAGTATGACCAGGTTGGATTTATAGCAAGAATGCAAGATTTGTTTGATATTAGTAAAACTATAAACGTAATTGACCATGTTAATAATAACAGCAAAAATCATATGATTATTATCAAAAGATGTAGAAAAAGCTTTTGATAAGATATAACACCCATTCCTGTTAAAAAGAATAGAAACTAGCACAGGAATAAATGTATTTTCCTTAATTTGATAAGTAGTATTTATCTATAACCAAGAGCCAGCATTGTATGTAATGATAAACTTAGGAGCCTTTGAATAAGATTAAGGGTAAAGCAGTGATGTCCATTATCACCTTTACAATTTGATATAATCTTAGAAATGCTAGCTAGATCAATAAGACAAGAAAAAGAAACTGAGGTAATAAGTATAGACAGAGAAGAAATACGGTTATCTTTTTTTGCATATGATATAATGATTTACATAGAAAGCTTTAGAGAGTTAAGTGAAGAATTCAAATAATTAACAACTTTAACAAATTTACAAGAAATAAACTCACAGAAATCATTAGCATTTCTGCGTATTATCAACAAAACCTAGGAGGAAGAGATAAAAAGAGAAATTCATTTAAAATAACTACAGAATGTGTAAAATACTTGAGACTCTACCTGCTAAGGTGCTCACAAGAACTATATGAATACAACTACAGAACACTCTTAAAACTAAGACAAATCTGAATAATTAGACAATATTCATTACTCGTGGGTAGGCTGAGCCAACATAATAAAAATGAGTACTGCCTAAATTAATTTGCTTATTCGGTGCCATTCAAATCAAACTATCAAAAGGCTACTTTATAGAGCTAAGAAAAATAGTAACAGAACTGAAAGAATAAAAGGCTAAGAACCTCAAGGGAAATGGGGAAAAAAAGGAAACAAGCCAAGCAGTACCAGCTCTTAAACTATACTACAAAACAGTAGTCATCAAAATTATGTAGTACTTGTTAAAAAAAAATAGGTTGATCAGTAGCACATATTTGGTACACAATATACAGAAACAAATGAGCACAGTAAGCCTAGTATCTGATAAACTTATCAGATCTTAGCTATTGGGGTAAGAACTCGATATTTGACAAAAACTTGGGAAAACTGGAAAGCATCTAGCAGAAACTAGTTTATAGTTTAAAGATCTTATACCATATATACCAAAGTATTAGCCAGATGAGTATGTGTCTTAAACATAAGGGGTAACATCATAAACAGATTTTAAAAGCAAGGAAGAAATTACCTGTAAGATCTTTAGAGTGTGGAATAATTCATGCCCAAAAAATAGAGAGGATTATAGGACAATTTTGATTGTGCACTAAACCAGAGCAGCTAAAATTAAAAGAGAAACAAAAATGGGAAAACATATTTGCAGCAATTTTCTCTGATAAAGGACATATTTCTAAAAAATAAAGTGAAAGATTTCAGATTCACAAGAATAAGTCCCCCAGTTGTCAAATAATCAAAGGCTATAAACAGGCAGTTTTCAGAGGAAGAAATCCGAACTATCAAAAGCCATATGAAAAAATGCCTAAATCACTAATAATCAGAGAAATACAAATTAAAACAACTCTGAGGTTCCAGTTCATATTCATCAGTTTGGTAAAGCTGACAGAAAAGGAATATGGCAAATGCTGGAAAGAGTATGGGAAAATAGGTACATTAAAGCACCATGTCAATAGAGCTATAATTTGATCTCACCATTCTGGAAAGCAATTTGGAACTGTGCCCCAAAAGTTATTAATTTTCCCTAATCTTTCCCTTCTCTCTTTTCTCTCTCCCCAATATATTATACTTCCCCTCTCTTTCCATTCTTTTCTTAAGATCACCAAGACATCAACAGAACCACTCCCAGGCTTTGCCTAGTTAGACTTTCTATGACTTCTGATGATGATAGGGTTAAGAGGGAACATATATATCATCTCCCCACGTTTACATATAAGCAGTGACACTTGTTTAGTACCTTATCATTGTTCATTTGTGTTTGCCTTTTTATTTTTCTCTTAACTCCTATGTTTGAACTTCAGAGTTTCTACCAAGCTCTGGTATTTTCATTAGGAATGCTTGGAAGTCCTCTATTTCATTAAAATCCACTTTTACCCCTGAGTATTATACTCAGTTCTACTAATAAGTTATTTTTGGCTGTAACCCTAAGTCTTTGGCCTTCTGAAATATATTCCAAGTTCTCCACTCCTTTATACTGGTGGCTGCTAAATCATGTATGATTCCAACTGTGGCTCCTTGGTACTTAAATTCTTTCTTTTTGGCAACTTGAAGTATTTTTTTCTTTGACCCAGAAGCTCTGGATTTTGGCTATGTTCCTGGGAGTTTTTGTTTTGGAATTTCTTTCTGGAGGTGATTGGTCGATTCTTTCTGTTTCTACTTTGCCCTCTAGTTCCAAGAGATACAGGCAGTTTTCATTTAAGAGTTCTTGAAATAAGATAAGGTGTCTAGGCTCTTATTTTTGTTTGTGGGTTTCAGATAGTTCAGTGATTCTTAAATTTTTTTTCTCCTGATCTGTTTCCCAGTTCAGTTGTTTTTGCTATGAGGTTCCTTGCATTTCCTTCTATTTTTTTTCAGTCTTTTGACTTTAATGTTTTTTGATGCCTCATAGTCATTGGCGTCTTTTTGGTCCATTCTAATTTTCAGGGACTTTGTTACTTAGGCAAAGATTTATACCTCTTGTGCCAAGCTGTTAATTCCCTTTTCAGCTCGTTCATCCATAGCTTGTTTCTTTCCCATTTTTTTCCTCAAGTGCTCTCACTTAATTTATATAAATGTTTTTCAACTCTTTTTTAAAAAAAATTCTTGCTTTATCCCCTCCAACAATTACAGGTGAATTTGTGCCCAAGCAGTATTTTTCTTCTAGGCTTTGTGTTCAGATATTTTAGTCATCTTTTCTTATGGGTTTGTGTCTTGAGCTTCCCTGCTCTCACAAGTTTTTTAGGGTGGGATTCTTTGTTCGCTCGTTCTTCCAGCCTACTTCCTAACTTCAGACTTGATATTAGGGTTGCGCCCTGCACACTTCTGGAGGGAAGGTCTAGGCTGGTCCTGTTGCTGCTTTCTTGGAGTGTTAAGTGTTGTGTTATTCCAGGAGATCCTGGGCAAAATCTGATCACTGCCTCTTGGTCTGAGCTCTGCAAGGGCCTGACTTGGGTTTGGGTCTGAGCAGCAGTGACTGCTGGACTTCACCCTGCTTGCCACGTGGAAAGCTGCTAGTTTAGAGTGATGGAGTTGTCAGCTCCCCTTTGGTCTGGGATTCCCACCAGAGTTATTCTTCTGCAGGTGGTCAGACTGGGCTGGAAACTGGCACCCCACTCTGGGGCTTTGAGCCACATCATTACCACTTACTTCTGAACTTGCTCCTCTCACCTTAAAAACCACCATGGGTCTCTCTGGTCAGGATTACTACCCCCTGGGTGCAGGTTCCCTTCTCAGTCTGCCAAAGATCTGTGACCCAGAACTGGGTAGTGGATTCCAAAAGTGCCAGTTGACACCTGTTCCTGCATCCTGCATGCAATGCCCTAATATAGATCTGGGACTTCCTCTTGCCCTGGTGCATAGCCTCTCCCTAGGAGCTGGATTCCTTCATACCTAGGGTGCTCTGTATACAACTTCATCCCTAGCATTCGTAGACCTTGCCATCTATCTCCAGATGACCTGGAATGGACAAATGACTCACTGTGACTTTTCTTGGATGTACCCATCAAGATTGAGTCTGGGAGCAGCTAGGTGGTACAGTGGATAGAGCACCAGCCCTGGAGTCAGGAGGACCCGAGTTCAAATCCTGGTCTGACACTCATTAGCTGTGTGACTCGGGGCAAGTCACTTAACCCCAACTGCCTCACCAAAAAAAAAAAAAAAAAGGTTCAGTCTGGTGTTTTCTAGATTTGTTTGGAGTAATTTGGTTTTTTTAGTGAGGAGAGCTTGTTATATACTGCTTCATGTTACTCTGTCATCTTGGCTTCCTCCCATAGACATCTTAAACTCTCCATGTCCAAAACTGAATTCGTTAACTTTCCCCCAAAAACCTACCCTCTTCTGAACTTCTCTGTTACTGTTAAGGATAACACCAGACTTTGGTGTCATCCTCAAGTCCTCATTCTCTTTCACTCCCCATATCCAGTTAATTTTAACTCAGAACATGTCCTTATATGCCTCTTTCCTCTGACACTACACATGATGCTCTGGTACCTGCCCTTATCACCTCATTTCTGTTCTAATGAAATGGCCTGCTGGTTGATCTCCTTGCCTCTAGTCTCCCCACTCCAATCCATCTTCCTTCCGTTCATCTCTCCAATTAATCTTCTTAAAAGTGCAGTTCTGACCATGTCACCTCTCTCCTATTCAATAAATGTCAGTCCCTGTGACCCCCAGGATCAAATATAAAATCCTGCTTGGCTTTCAATGCCCTTTATAATCTAGCCCTGTCCTGCCTTTACAGTCTTCTCACACCTTACTCTCCACCACATACTGTGTGGTCCAGTGTCATTGACCTCCTTGCTCCTCCTCCCACAACACTCGCCATCTCCGAACTACAGGCCTTGTCACTGTCCCCCATGCTTGGAGTTCTCTTTTTGTTCATCTCCATCTCCTGGCTCCAAGATCCAGCTAAAATCCTACCTTCTACAGGAAGCCTTTCTTGATCCCCCTTAATTGCAAGGCCTTCCTTCTGTTGATTATTTCAGATTTATCTGTATCCAGTTTGTTTGTACATAATTGTTTCCATGTTATCTTACCTAATAGATTTTGAGCTCTTTGAAAACAGGAACTTGTCTTTTGCCTTTCTTGGTATCTTCAGTGCTTAGCACACTGCCAGACACATAATAGACGCTTAGTAAATGCTTACTAATTGATATTGCCTTCTGGTTCCAAGAGATGTAGGCAGTTTTCTTGACACTATTTTAATATTTCTTGTCTCATGGAATTATCTTTTATTTAGTCCATTCTGATTTTCAGGGAGTCTGTTGTACGGGTAAGATTTTTGTACCTCTTGTTCCAAGCTATTAATTCGCTAATTCTGTTCCATTCAATTCTTTTCTTTTAATGTTTTAACTTCATGTGTAAAAAAAATTTTTAAGCTCTTTGACTTAGCTAATGTGCAACTTTGTTTTGCATAACTATACATATTTGTAATAGGTTTTAGGGTTTTTTACTTTCTTATTGGGTTGGGTAGGGAGTGAGGGAAATGTGAGAATTTAGAACTAAAAAAAAAAAGAAAAAAGTCTTTGTAAAAATAAACTTTGAAAAAATAAACTCTTGCATCTTCTTTTCTAGGAATTCTAGTTGAACTTGTGCTCAAGCTGTATTTTTCTTTGAGACTTTAGTTATAGGTGTTTTGGAGTCATTCTTTCCTTTTAAAAGTTTGTGGCTTGAGTGACCCTTTCACCAATAATAACATCATGGTGGAATTCTTTTTTTTTTTTGTTTGTTTGCTCATTTTTCCAGCTTACTTCTTGACTTCAGTCTTTATGTAAAGGCTAGACTTTGTGTACTTTTGGAGGGAATGTCTAGGCTATATTTGTGTCCTCTTGGGTCTTGATGCTGCTTTGTTGGGGTGTTGTTATATTATTCCAGGGTCTCAGGGACAGCTTAGGCTGGACACCTGTAAGTTTCCAGTGATCCAAGGTGAAATCTTAGCGCCATCCTAGTGGTCAGAGCTCTGCAAATTCTGGGCCTGATTTTGGGTCTGAGCAATGCAATTATAGGCTTGCCTCCTATTGAAGTTCTAGTGGACTGCTGTTGAAATCAGCCACTATCAACCCAAAGAAAATCTCTGCAGATTCAGGATGACAGAACAAAGGGTTCCCTTTGGTCTAGAATTCCTGCCCTGGTTATTATCCTGCCAGCTTCGGACTGGGCCTGATGCTGAAACTGAGTCTCCTTCCCTCCTTCACACCCAGCTCCATGTAACTGTTGGTTCTCAATGTGCTGCTTGCTCAGTGCATAGCTTAGAGCCTGTGACCACTCCTGCTAGGTACAGAACCCTTCCTCAACCCCTCTGTATCTGTGACCCAGCATTGGGTAGTGAGTGACAGAGCAATCAGCTGGCATTTGTTACTGTGCCCTGCACAAGGTTACACCTCTTTGTGCTGATCTGGGACCTCTTCTTGCCCTGCCACAGCCACAATCAGTCCCCTGAACTTAAAGGCACTTCATATGAAATTCCCCATCTTCCCCAGCTATAGATAAAAGAAGGATGAGGTTTTGTGGGGAGCTCATTTTAATCACCGTTACTCTTTCCTGCAGGGTTTTAGCCGTCAGTCTTCACTCCTTTTTAAGATCCTTTCCAGTGTCCGGAATCATCAGATAAACTCAGATTTGGCTCAACTACTGCTACGATTGGATTACAACAAGTATTACACCCAAGCTGGTGGGACTCTGGGCAGGTAGGAAGAGGTGGTATTCAGCTAGTAAGGTTTATAGAATCACACTGCACGGGAAGGGTCTTCTGAGTTCTTCTACTCCAACCCCCTTATTTTACAATGAAGAAATCGAGACCTATTGTCTCAGGTTGCCCAAAAGTCACATAAATAGCAGTACCAGGATTTGAATTCAGATCCTCTGACTCCACATCCAGTGGGCTCCCCTCTGTTGTGCCATGCTGCCTCATGTAAAAAGATCAAGCTTCTTTATATTAAATAGTCTCTTCAGTAGAATTTTTCCCCATACTATAGTGTGGGTTTGTGAGCAAGAGGAGATAAAAATAATTTGCTCAGTTCTCCCATTATCTTTCTTCAAACATTTTCCTAAAGAGAAAAAAAAGGCTTATTTGGTCTTAGTAATTTCTTCTAAGCCTCCTCCAACAGATCATTTGGTGATGTTAACAGAAGACAGGCTAGGAACTGTATACAGTTCCTTGAGTTTTAATGTGAAACTGTCTCACATTCATAGTTTTTTGAAGAAGACTTCTGAAAATTATGCAATGGGGTCTTTTTCTTTTGCAGTTTTGGGGTATAAAAATAGCCTGTGGCCGAGGTTCAGAAGCTGAGTTGGCAAGACTGCAATTTCCATCTATCCAGTCTGGTGATCCTGTCTGTTACTGAAGGTTCATGGAAACATTCTCTTCTGCTTTTATAACTGAGAAATTCTTTATCTCCTCTTCAATCACTGAAGTTTAATCCACTCCCTTCTGTCATGGAGCCATTAACTTTGTACCAAGGACATCATTTATCACCACTGAAAAATGTTAGCTTCATACACATCCAAACACAAGCAAATTTTCTTCTGGACCTCTATAAGAGTTTATTAATTAATCCTCCTTCTAGGAGTTTGGTGGTAAAGCATGACTTAGTTAATAGTCAAATGACCATTACTGAATATGTAGTTCTTCTAGAAATACATTTTGAACAATCATTGTAGTATGACCAGAAAGTCAAATCTGCTTATGGCATATATTTGGAAACGGGATTATTTTTGCACACATCAGATTTCTGGTTGCCTGCCATTAGCAAGCAAAAAGGGCAAAAGGTAAATTTTCTATTGAATTTATAGCCATTCTTCCTTATTCAGAGCTTTTCTACATAATCCTTGAAGTAGCTAAACGATCTTAATCTATGAATCAAAAATAAACAACTTCCAGCTATCTCAGCTTAAACTTAATGAGTAAGTAGCTGGGTCAATAACAAAGGATTAAGATGTATGGAAGTTTTTTTTGGTGGGGGGGGGGAATAGAATAAAGTCTCCATGTGAAAATTTCAGCCATAAAAGGGCATCAGTAGTTTAAATCACAAATTCCACACCCAACTAATTAGTGCTACTAAAGTAGAAGCATTCAGCAATTTTATTTGGGGAGGGGTGAGAGGTGGTATCTCATAGGTATGGGAGACTCTCCATCAATTCAGATCTGCAGCCAATCCACAACTCATAGTCTGAGAGGTCCCTGAGGCACCAAGAAATTAAGTGACTTGCCCACAGTCCTGGAAACAGTTATGTGGCAGAGACAGGGCTTGAACCTAGGTCGTCAGCAGTTTCATAACACCATCAAAATAAATATTTATTAAGTCCTTGCCATTGTACTGGTTTCTGTGTATAACAAATAAAAACTTGATCTCTGTCCCTAGAAAATTTACCTAGATTATAGTGCCATTGCTCAATGTTCTACTCTTTAACTTACTCTTTAAATTCGTTCTTACTCTTTATATTAAATTTAATTAAAATTAATTAAAATTATTAGTTCTTACTCTTTAAATTAATCATTCACCTAGCAGGGACTCTCCATTGCTATCTCCTAGAAAGCAAGAGCAAAGAAGAGATATTCGGGTTTCTCCTAAAGAAGATGGATGGAAGTGGTCTTTCCCTCTACTACTGACTGCAAAGGGACTAACTAACTTGTTTCTGGTAGTAAGGGCAATGGCTACAGTAATTTGAAATACATGACTTTTTGGAGTCTTGAACATTTTTAAGTGCTCAGGTAGCTATTTCATTTTATATGACCTCAGGGCTTTTGACCCAGTCCCAGCCCAGTCCTGGACTCTCCACTAGCTAGCTCCACAGGACAGCTTACCCACACATCAAAGGAAATCAAACTCTTCAGTGCAGGTGAGTCTTAGCATCCCTAAGTTTCATAACTTCATATTTTAGAAAGCACATATAACTTACCAGTTGTATGCTCACTGGAAAGAAGTGTTTTAAGGCAAAGAATATTCTCCACTTATCTTTGGAATGTCTTGGTACAAAATTAACTAGAAAAAACAAATGGTCAGCACTAAGCCTCCTAAACACTAAATAGCAAATTTGAAAGCCCCCCCTTATCTCCAAGGCAAGATGCCCCTCTTCCAAAAGGTAATGAGGATTCTGTTTAAAAGTCATACAATTGAAATTCTTAATCTTTTTCCTGACATGGACCCCTCTGGCAGTATGTGGACCCCTCCTCAGAATTGTTTTTATATTCATAAAATACACAGGATTACAAAGGAAACCAATTATATTGAAATACATTAATCAAAATATAAAAAAAAGTTAAAAAACCTCTGCCCTACAGGCAATGTTCTTTTCTCCTATTCCTTCCTTCCAAAAGAAACTCAGAAAAAAAGGATAAAGAAATCAGTTACTACAACCAAAGAGATTCAACATTTATTTTGTCATAAAAGTCCAGCAAAGAAAACTATATACAATGATCCATGCATGAAGTCCAGTTACACACAAGACACATTTAAAACCTGGTTAAAACACAGTCTTCACGATAGCAGGGAATGAAATTGATGGGGCTGAGCATCTTTAGTTAGCGACATAATCATGTTTATATTTTGGATGCTGCTTGAATCCAACTCTCTCCCCAGCAATGAGGCACTGGATAACCCACTCTTGTGACACCACAGGCAGCTGTAATGCTTCTGCACACTTAAGCACCGAAGAAGGGCACGAGGGGTCTGTCACCACAACATCAAATACCCCCAAAGCAATATCTGAAAGAATGAGCAGAAAATAAATTAAAAGGAATATGTTATAGCCCTCTGTTATGAGCAAAGACATGGCCTCTAGCCAGACCATTCCACTTCGCCCAAACTAGAGACCTATTCTCTCCAAATCTCTATTTGAACCTGGACTTTTTAGTAAAAAGATACCATAATGAGTGTCCCCTGAACCCAGAGAATGGTCGCATCTAGGCAAAGATTTGGCAAACATATCACTGGAATCAAGCACGAGCCAAGGACAGCCCTGTGCTTGTCTTATGGTGACTCACCTCACCTGAAGTTACTCTTGTCTTCTCTCAGAGGAACATGGGCAAGGTCAACCTGTCAGGACAGGAACTTTGACCACAAGGCCCAGTAATTATAAAAGCTAGCCAGATACGGGTAGCAGAAACAATGCACTCCCTGGGGAAGCAGAGGCTTCCTAACATCCTTTCAATAGGTACCTTTGTTCTGGGCAACTGAGTGGTGCTGCTTCACTGAGGCTGCTCCCCCAGTCATGAGGATCTCAGACCAAAGTTCCAGGAAGTTTTGCTGCTGGTCGGATACCAAAAGGACTTTCAGATTATGGAAAGGATTTTCACGGGGGTGCCTGCAAAAAAGGGAACAGAATCAAAGCTGGAAAAGAACAAATGCAGACCTTAACCCTCTCCAGGAGAAAACAAGCTGGATACCAAACCCATAGTAAAGCCTTAAACCTCCCCTAAAGGTTCTTGATTGATATATATGAATGTTTTAAAAAGTAAGCTTTCTGTAGGAACACATTCCTGCACCTTCACAACTTCTGTGAATAAAGACTTCTTCCAAACTCTACTCTTTAGGTCTTAGCCTGGAGAACCTGGCAGGCTTAGCCCCTGACCATGACCATTTTAGGTCTAACTGGTCCTTAGGTTCAGGGTCATTTAACAGCATGTTCTCACATATCCCCTCCGCTCCAGCACTTACCCTCCCAGAGGTGCTCTAAATTATACAAATCGATGTACACATTTCAAAAATCTTCAACTTAAGGATTAATTCTCTCAGTTCCCATTGGTGAACTAGTTCAGCTCTACACTGCTCTTCTTTTTTGAGTCCCTAGCCCCCTTATCATACCATTGACAACCTGCCAAGCCTCAGCCCTGGACCATTCCCACTTTCCACCACCTTACTCCTACACAAGTGTTGCTAAACAAAGGTAGAAAATATCACACCTCTCAGGTGACAGCCTTGCCTCCTATCTCTCATAGATACCTTCTGTTACTGTATCTCCTCCTTCACTCCTCTCTCACATGAAGAAGTGGGCTTACCAAGGTTAATGTCTATACTTGTTCAAGAGATCCTATCCCATCCCCTCCGAAAGACTGCCCCTATCAGTCATTCTTACTCTGTAACATTTCTTTTTGTGAATTTTTTTTATTTTAAACTTAAATACAAAATGAGAAAAGAAAAAAAATTGCCATGTACACAGCAGAACAGAAGAGAGGATTCAATATAAAATAATAAATTTACATTTCAAGAAAACCTATATAATAAAGTTTTTTCTTTGCTTTCTTCTGGTTTTCTTTTGTTCTCTGCTATGCACTTTGTACCTTATTTTTCTCCTTCCTCCCCCCACCACTCTAAAGAAGGCTACAACTAAGGGTGGATATATATACATATACACAGATTATCTATAAACACATATACATTCATACACATATATGTAAGACTGTACTATGCTTATTTCCTCCTATAATCTGTTTCTCTGAAGGTGGATAGCACCTTCCTTCATAGGCCAAAGTCCTTCCATGTTTTTCTAACTCTACCAGCTCATCATTTCCTACACCACAACAATATTCCAACCGAATCACACCTCATCTGAAAGACTGTCTATGAAAGTTTTTCCTCCAGTTTTCTCTATTCCTTCTATTCTTGGCTGCATACATTTTATTTACACAAGAAAATTTTAATTCAAAATAATTGAAATTATCCTTGTTATACTTCAACAATGCTCTCACCTTATAACATAGTTTAAATTTAATCACACCTCTTAGATGAGAGCCTTGCCTCATATTCTTTTTTTCTTGATTAATTTATTTTAGTTTTCAACATTCACTTTAACAAGATTTTGAGTTCCAAATTTTCTCCCCATCTCATACCTCCCCCCACCACAAGATGGCATGCATTCTGAGTACCTGTCTCCTAATCTGCCCTCCCTTCTCTCTCTCCTCCCCTTATCCCCTTCCCCTTCAATTTTCCTGTAGGACAGCATAGATTTCTATACCCCATTTCCTGTATATCTTATTTCCCAGTTGTATGTGAAAACCATTTTTTAAAGAACTTTTGTTTTTAAAATTCTGGGTTCCACTTTGCCTCATATTCTACAGAAAAAATCTGATACTGCTGAATCTACTTTATTTTTCTTTTTTTGGCAATTGGGGGTAAGTGACTTGCCCAGGGTCACACAGCTAGTAAGTGTCAAGAATTTGATCTGAGGCTGGATTTGAACTCAGGTCCTCCTGACTTCAGGGCCCGTGCTCTATCCACTGCGCCGCCTAGCTGCCCCTTGAATCTACTTCCTTTACATCTTTTTTCCTGGTTTCTTTGAAATTCCTAACTTTTTGTTCTTCCAAATGAACTGTTATTTTTTCTAATTCAGTAAAATAAATCTTTTAGTAATTTAATTGGGATGACATTGAATAAATAGATTAGTTAAGTAAAATTGTCATTTAGGAATTTATGTTGGCTTTACCTACCCATGACCAATAAATATTACTTCAATTATTTAGATCTGAGTTTATTTGTATAAAAAGTGTTTCATGTTTATGTTCATATAGTTCCTGTGACTGTTTTGGCAGGAATATATTCAGGTATTTTATACTGTCTAGGTATTCTAAATGGTCTAAAACAACATTAAATAATATTGTTGATACATAGTGCGGTTTTTCTATTTTTGACTTTTGATTAAACCTATTTTAACTTCAACTTTGTCTAGGATCATGATTACTATCTCTGCTTTTTTTACATACTAACTTCTACTCCTGCCCTTTATATTATCTTTTGTGTTTATCTCTCATTTTTGTTGTTTCCTGAAAGCAACATATTGTTGAATTCAAATTTTTAATCTGCTATCCATTTCCATTCTATGTGTGAATTCATCCCATTCACATTCTAAGCTGCAACTGCTTATTGTGTGTTTTCCTCCTTCCTGTTTTTCCTCATTATTCTTCTCACCCTATCTACCCTATCTCTCCTCACTCCTTTGCTTTACTTCTACCTACTACCTTGCCCTCCTATTTCTTAACCTACCCACTCCTCTAAAAGTCCCTCCTTATCCTCTCCCCCTATCCTATTCCCTTACCCTCTTATTTCTTTCTGAATTTAGAATACTTTTATACACACACAGGCACACACACACACACACCCCTTCCCTCTCTAACTCGTTCCAGCACTACCTGTCCTCCCCCCATTAGCTTCTTCTGTATTAGTTTTTCCTTTTATCTCTCCCTACACAGTTTTACTTTTTTAGAATCACCCCATCATATTCCGCTCAGTCCAAGCCTTTCTTTCAGACTACTCAAATAATAAGGACAATCATTTTCACATATATGAAGTAAACAATTTGACCTCATGGAGTCCCTTACAATTGGCCTTTAATGTTTATCTCATATTTCTCTTGGATGTTGTATGTTGTATTTTCCCTTAAGTTCTAGGGTTTTTGTCACAAAAACCTGAAAGTCTTTCAGTTAGTCTATTGTTTTTTGTTTGTTTTTCATTTAGGACTATACTTCACTTTGTTGGGTAAGTTACCCTTGGTTCTTTTGCTCTACGGAATATAGTATTTCAAGACCTACGGTCCTTCAATGTAGTAGCTGCCTGGTCTTGTGTAATCCTTACTGTAGCTCCATAATATTTAGATTGTTTCTTTTCTTGTTGCTTCCACTATTTTCTCCTTAACATGAG
This sequence comes from Vombatus ursinus, assembly GCF_900497805.2. Taxonomy (NCBI): domain Eukaryota; kingdom Metazoa; phylum Chordata; class Mammalia; order Diprotodontia; family Vombatidae; genus Vombatus; species Vombatus ursinus. The sequence continues at coordinate 18,388,766 of NW_020954572.1, read as the reverse complement.
AGTTTTGAAACTTGGCTATGATGTTCCTGTAAGTTTTCCTCCTGAGAGCTCTTTCAGGTGGTAATCAGAGCATTTTTCCTTTTTCTACTTTGCCTTCTTGTTCTAAAACTTCAGGGCAATTTTCCTTGATAATTTCTTGTAATATTACTGTATCAAGATTCTTTTTTCTTATCATGATTTTCAAGTAGTCTTGATTATTCTTCTCGATCTGTTCTCCAGATCAGTTGTTTTTTTGATGACATGTTTCACTTTCTCTTCTATTTTTTCATTCTTTTGATTTTGTTTTATGATTTCTCGGTGTCTTAGAATGTCATTAGCTTCCCCTTGCCCAATTCTAGTTTTTAAGGAATTATTTTCTTCCTTAAGTTTCTGATTCTCTGTTTCCAGTTGGTTTACTTTCTTTTCATAATATTCTTGATTTTCTTGGATTGCTCATATTTTTTTCTAATTTTTCCTTGATCTCTCTTATTTGATTTTTAAAGTCCTTTTTAAGTTCTTTCAAGAACTCTTTCTGTGACCATTTCATGTTCTCATTGAAACAGGAGTGGTTTTTTTATTTAGCTCCATTATCTTCCTCTGAATTTGAACCCAGATCTTCTCTATCCCCATAGTAACTGTCTGTGGTTGGGATCTTTCTCCTTTGCTTACTCACTTCATTTATTGATAGCAGCTGTTACTGTAATCAAGTTCTGGTCCCGAGGTATGGGCAATGATGCCCTAAGCCTCAGATCCTTCCTACTGTTACTTTCTGAGGTCCAACCTGGGGCCCAGCCTTGGGCTGTCCTCTTTCCTCCTAAGCCACAGCTAGGGCCCCCAGCCACGCTTACCCACAAATGCTCTTGCTCCCTCTGGTCCCTCAGGTGGCTGCAAACTACAGCCGTCCTTTCTGCCCTGGAACTGAAACCAAGGACTCTGCTCTCCTGCCAGTGTCCACAGCCAGCAGGGCTCCTGCCCCTCGCCACTGCACTCACCAGGTGTGTGCTAGCTCCTTCTCCCTGCAGCCACAGTCTGGGACATGGATGGTTGGCACAGATGTGCTTGGCATCCCTCGACAATGGAAGGTCCTTCAGTCTTCTCCTACTCAGCTGTCAGACATCCTCCTCACCCCCCAACACTGTCCTTGAGATGAAAGTTTCTAAGGCTGGGGCTGCCTCTTAACCCAGCTGCCCCCAGGACTTGTTTGTTGCTTCTGTGGAGTTGGCCTGGAGGTGTCTGCACTTCACTCAAGCCGAACCTCCACCAGGTCTTTCCTGGGGTCTTCTCAGATTGTCTTAGGAGAATAATTACTTCACCCCTTGTTTATTTCTGCTGCTTTGAGGCTGATGATGTCTTTCTTTTGTGGAGGAAATTTGGAAGGCCAAAAGTTTTCTGACCTACTCTACCATCTTCCCAGAATCCTCTCTTTATAACTTATTTTTGATGTTTCCTTCTCTCCTGGCTTCTTTCCTATTTCCTACAAACACACTCATCATATCTCCTTCATCCTGAAAAAACCACATTTGATCCTTCTATCCCTTAAATCATCCTATATCTCTTCTGCCCTTTAAGATTAAACTTGAGAGTTGCTCTCACCCTCCCCTATCAACCTCTGAAAGCCCAGAAAATATTGCCCCAGGAAAAATCCTGGAACAGCTGAACCAGAAGAAAGATGGGGAGAAGTAGTCCAGTAGCCCAGGTAACTTGAGGGATTAACAGGAAAGGCCCCTCTTGCCCTGGGGGAAGGGGAGCAACACTGAACGGGAGACATCTCAGACAACTAGCGGAAAGCCCCACTTTAGCACACCAGGAGGAGATCCTGAAACCCAGGTGGTAGAACAGACAAACACCAATACCTGGACTTCCCAGCACCTCAGTGAGGGAGGAGGAACCAGTGGAAACCAGCTCAGAAAACCACTAGGTGCCTCAGCATTCTACAGCAAATGGGGTTTCCCACTGCCTCAGCAAAAATAGTGAAACAGCACTACAAAAGGCCCCACACAGATAAACACCCTACAACATCTATCTGAAAGGAACTGAAGAAAGTGAAAGGAAAGGAAAAGCAGGCAACCTAGAGCTGCCCGAGAGTTCCAGCCTAACACCAGGTAAGCTACCAGAACCCTACAGCCTCCATATGCCAGCACTGGAGGCCCCAGCACACAAAGGCAGTGGCCAAGACCTAGGCTCCCAAAACAAGAAGCTTGGGTCAGTGCCCTCTGCTCCCCAGCAGGAGAGCTCAATCTCTTTAAAGGCCAAGGAAAAATCAAACACCATGAGCAAAAAGAAACGTACCATAGATTCATATTATGAGAACAGTGAAGATCAAGGCAGAAATTCTGAAGAGGACAACATTGTCAACAAACCCACATCTGGAACCTCAAAAGGGAATATGAACTGGTCTGAAGCCCAAAAAGCCTTCTTAGAAGACCTCAAGAAGGATTTTAAAAGTCAAATGAGAGAGGTAGAAGAGTCCTTAAAAAATACAATTGGCCAACTGGAAAAAAAGTACACCGAAGAAAACAAATTCCTAAAAAATACAATTGGACAAATGGGGAAGGAGGTACAAAATCTAACAGAAGAAAACAATTTGTTAAAAATTAGAATTGGGCAAATGGAAGCTAATGACTCTATGAGAGAGCAAGAATCAGTCAAACAGAAACAAAAAAATGAAAAAAATAGATGAAAATGTAAAATACCTCATTGGTAAAACAACTGACCTGGAAAATAGACCCAGGAGAGATAATTTAAAATTTATTGGTCTACCTGAAAATCATAATGGAAAAAAAGAGCCTGAACAGTATCTTTCAGGAAATCATAAAGGAAAACTGCCCTGAGGTCCTAGAACCAGAGGGTAAAATAGCCATAGAAAGAATCCACCTCCTGAAAGAGATTCCAAATTGAAAACGCCAAGGAGTATAGCAGCCAAATTCCAAAATTACCAGGTCAAAGAGAAAATACTGCAAGCAGTCAGAAAGAAACAATTTAAATATCATGGAACCACAGTTAAGATTACATAGGACTTTGCAGCTTCTACATTAAAAGACCGAAGGGCATGGAACATGATACTCCGTAAGGCAAAGGAGCTTGGACCGCAGCCAACAATCAACTACCCAGCAAAAATGAGCATGATCATTCAGGGGAGGAGATGGATATTCAATGAAATAGGGGACTTCCAAACCTTCCTGATAAAAAGACCAGAGCTCAACAGAAAATTTGATCTTCAAGTACAAAACCCAGGAGAGACATAAAAAGGTAAATGGGACAGAAAAATACAATATGTTGTTAATAAGGGCAAACTGTTTACATCCCTACAAGGGAAGATGGCACTTGTAACTTGAGAACTGTAGTGTTATTACACCATGTTAAAGGGGTATACATAAAGGGGGTGGGTATAAATTGACTTTGATGTAATGATAAAAAAAATCTAATCAAGTGGGTTAAATGGATCCAAGTAAGTGGATTAATCTGATTTAAGAAAATGTACTGAGAGAAAAGGAAAGGAGGAGACAGACAAGGGTAAATTATATTACAGGAAAAGGCACAAAAACCTATTACAGCAGAGGGAAAGAAGGGAGGGAGATGAGCATTGTTTGAACCTTACTTTCATCAGATTTGGCTCAAGAAGGGAATAACATAATCAGTTAGGTATAGAAATCTAACTTGCACTATAGGCAGTAGGAGGGAAAGGAAGAAAGAAGAGGGAAGGGGGATAGAAAGGAGAGAAGAAGCAGTAAGGGTAAAGAGGAAGAAAAGGGAAAGGG
>NW_020954572.1:18262747-18384929 GCF_900497805.2 Vombatus ursinus | reverse complement strand
GGGGGGGGGGGGATGGGGAGACAGACACAGATGGTAATCATAACTGTGAATGTGAATGGGATGAACTCTCCCATAAAACAGAATTGGATAGCAGAGTGGATTCAAAACCAGAATCCTACAATATGTTGTTTACAGGAAACACATCTGAAGTTTTGTTTCCTCTTTCTGGTGGTTCCTCCTATTGGTTCTAATTCTTACTTACAACATTACTGATGTGAAAATATGTTTAGTAGAAATGTATATGTATAGCCTATATCAGATTGTGTGCTGTCTTGGGGAGGGTGGTGGGGAGGGAAGGAAAGAAAAATTTAAAACTCAAAAGCATATGGAAATGATTGTTGATAAATCAAAATAAATTAATTAAAAAAAAAAGACTAAACTTGAAAAAGTCATCTACAATAGGTGCCTTTCTCTCCTCTCACTCTCTTAATCCACTGCAGTCTGGCTTCCAATTTCAAACTGCTCTCTCCAAAGTTACCAATGATCTCTTAATTGCCAAATCCAATGGGCTTTTCTCAATCCTCATTCTCTTCAACCACATTAGAGCCTTTGATACTGTTGATCACTCTCTCCTTGATACTTTCTTCTCTTGAAGGTTTTTTAGACATCACTCTCTCCAGTTCTCCTACATTTCAGACATCTCAGTCTCAAGTGTCCTTCGCCCTGTTCTTATCTCCCTCTCCTCTCAAGAAAAATTGCCCTGAAGTTCTAGGACAAGAGAGCAAAGTAGAAATAGAAAAAATGAATTGATCACCACCTGAAAGAGATCTCAGGAGGAAAACTTACAGGAACATCATAGTCAAATTTCAAAGTTCCCACGTAAAGGAGAAAATAGTGGAAGCAATAAGAAAAAAACTCCCTCTCAAAGTTCCCATGGATTTAATTCTCTTTTCTATGCTGATTTTCAAATTTACCTATCCTGCCCCAACTTTTCTCCTTACCTTAAATCTCTCATTTCCAACTGCCTTTCAGACATCTCAAACTAAACATATCTAAAATTATTCATTATCTTTTCCTCAAACATTTTCCCCTACCCCCGCCTCCCTATTTCTGTCAAAGGTAACACCATCCTCCTAGTCTCTCAGGCTCACAACCTAGGAATCATTCTGAAATCCTTACTCTCTCATCCCCCATATCCAAACTGTTGCCAAGGCGTGTTGATTTCACCTTTGCAACATCTCTCAAATATGTCCCCTTCTCTCCACACCCTGGTACAGGCCCACCTGCTTTAAATCTCTCCCTGCTCCTGTCCACCCTCCAGCTACCAAAGTAATTTTCTTGAAGTGCAGGTCTGACCATGTCAAGCCTCCACTACTCAATAAACTCCAGTGGCTCCCTACTGCCTCCAGGATCAAATATAAAATCTTCTGTTTTTAAAATCTCATTTTCTACAGAAAGCCTTTCCCAACCCCTCTTAATTCTAGTGCCTTCCTTCTTTTAATTATTTCCTATTTATGCTGTATTCAACTTACTTGCACATAACTGTTTGCTGCTCCCATTAGATTGTGAGTTCCTTGGGGGCTGGGACTGTCTTTTGTATCCCCAGTGCTTAGCATAATGCCTGGCACATAATAGGCACTTAATAAATGCTTATTGACTTATAGCCCTTTCCCACTCAGATCTTATCATTACACACAGCACTGCCTTGCCTAGGTTCTCATTTGTACATCTGGCATATTATCCTACTGAATTCAAAATGAATTCCAGGGTCCTTACCATTCCAGTATCCTCTGTTCCTGGAGACTGTATCCAGCTGGCAGCAAGTAATTTCGATAGTTCTGAAGCTGGTTAGCATGGCAGCTGTCATGGACCCAGACATGAGACACACAAGGTATCCCACTGGCAAGGCACAAGAAGTACTTCCGAGTCCGACAATGCTGATCCGCAATCAGAAGACACTGATAGGCCACGTTACACTGGGAAGGAAGAAATTCAGCTGATATGCTCAATGATTTTGTTCTAAGATAGTCCCTAAAAGGTAGTCCCAAAAAAACTGAGAAGGGAGCTAAGTAGCCCTCTAAACAGTAACTAATGTGCCTTAGCCCATCCAGTTGCCAAAAAGCTTCATTTCCCCTTTTTATGCAACTCACCAAACCTCCAGATGCCCTAATACCCCAGCAGAAATTCCTATATAACACCAGTCCACATACTAAGAATCAGAAGTGTAAAGTGGAAATTTCTTTCAAATTCGAATCCCCATCTTTTCTGTTCCCAGCAATAGCATTCTCCCTATACTAAGCCTAAACTTTATTCTCTACTCACCCCAAAAATTCCTTCTCACAGCATCTGCCATGTAGCAGCTTCTCAGTTCTCCCCTTGATCCCCTTCTCTCAAAAGTGAGCAGGTTCTCTCACCACCACCGTTCTAGGAAGTTACACAGGAGGAAACACTCACCTGGGCTTCATTGAAGTCTTCAAGAATGTAGCCAGCTCCGGCTCGGAGCTGGGACTCTGTATACTGTTTGTTGTAAGGGGGAGTTTCCAAAAATTCTGTATCAAGTAAGAAGAACCAATAAAATCCAGTTACTGCCAGAAACTTCTCGTTTGTTCTTTCTTATTTTATACTTGGCTTCCTACTACCCACTCTCCCACTCCCCAGCTGTCTCCAGAGCCAGTTGAAGGGCCTCCCCATGGATGATAAGAATTCTTGAAAGGTAGAAAAGGCTGCGAGAAGAAAGGGTGGTGGGATAGTTGAGGAATGGAGACAGGACAATAAAACTGGAAGGAACATCAAGAGTCCTCCCAGTCAGGCCTGCATCTAAACCATGGCTGCTTATAGGGATTGAAATTCCATAACTTCCCAGAGTAGTCTGTTTCAATGTTTCATAACCCTTACCGTCAGGAAGTTCTTCCTTATGTCTAACCTAAATCTCCTGCTGCAAACTAAGCCCATTTCCTCTAGTTCTGTCCTCTGTGGAGATGAAGAATAGCTGATCAGCACTCTCTTTATATAAACCTTCAAATTCCCCCTCATTCACATTCTTTTTCCCCTATACACTAAAACTTCAATATACCAAAATGCTGGGGGGAGGGCCAGGGGGAAGAGATATTCCAGTTTAATTTTCTGGTTTCAGTGGATTATCCAGAAAAATTGTTTTCTTTCAATTTATGTTGTTGAAAAATCTTTCTAAAACGTATTATTAGCCAACTTTCCTGTCTTAGTAAAGGATAATATAATATGACTTGTTATTTGATAAATCAGATTACAGTGATTAAGATGAAACCTGAATATTAATGATTATCAAATAATCTTGAAGTTGCTATAAAAGATGACAATCACTAATACCAGGTTATATCCTGAAAGCTTTTGTTGTTGTTGTTGTTGTTGTTGCTGTATAAAGATGACAAATGAGAGAGAAAATTCTGGTTAAGGCTTCTAGCCAACTGGATTCTGATTAATTGAAGTTTTAATGTAAAAAAAACAAAAAACAAAAAACAAAAAACAATCCAGTGCATGATTTTCTATTTCAACCCTCCACCCTCCCCATCAAAAATTTCCAGAAATAATCCCCTTATCCTATAATAATAGCTCATATTTATATATAATGCTTTTAAATTTATAAAGCACCTTCCTCAAAACAACCATTGTGAGGGACACAGTGAAGTCTTATCTTCATCTTAGAGAAGAAACTAAGGCAGAAATGTTAAGATACTTGCCTAAAGTCACACAGCTAGTAAGTAGGAGAGCTAAAAATTGAACCTAGGCATTCTACAGCTGGGTACAGTATTCTCTCCACGACTCTATGTCAAAAATAAAACAGTACTGCAATAGAAAATAAGAGATGCAGGTCCCTGCTTCCTGTACCACCTCATACACTTAGGGCAATTCCTGAGCCAGTATTTTCATCCAATAGGTAAACCTATTTATATTTTTCTCAAAGATCCTATTTGCTATTCCATTAATTATTTCTCTTTTGTTAAGACTCTAGCTATTCTATATCCCTCTTAAAATAAACATCAAAATGGACCATCTATAAAGGTCTGACCCAACACTACGAGAAAAAAAAGGATTACTTTCATCTGTCAATACACTGTACCTTCATGCTGACTTAATATTATACCATGATGATAATCAATTTTTTTTTCCTGTTATAGGCTTGCCTAGTTTTGTGTCTACTTAGGTTTTAACCCCCAACAGTACTATCGATTATACTTCTCTAATTCGTCTCAGTTACTATGAATTCAGTATCTATATTTGGAGATATAATTTGCCCTACCTGATGGGGTGCAACCAAAAACTGAATGGATTCTTAACAGTCCTTGAACAACCACTTTGAAACATCACCCCATATAAATCCCCAGGATGACCTCATGTTCCTTCCCTTCTCGCAATCCAGTTACTTGGGAATCAATGCTGTTACAAAATTATAGTGCATGAAAATGAGGACAATGAAATGGGGACTTTTATCATCAAAATTCTTAAGGGTGAGGAGCAGAAGGCTGGGAGAAAGATAAGCAAGAAGCAAGAAGGGAAAAAGAATATGAATGAGAACAAGATTTGGCAATATTAGAAAGGTAAAGAAAAATAAGGCCCCAAATGTCAATGTCCCCTTTTCAGAACACAAATTACCTATAGAATCAAATTCAAATATGTAATCAACTTAAAAGCCTGTTAACAAAGTATATATTCCTGGACTCAAATGACTTCTACTTCTATTACACCTCAATTCTCTTTAGCGGAAAAAACCCATCCACTTCCTGTCCCTTACATGCCTCTATTCATTCTCCAAGTTATAAAACATACCACTAGTACCAAAAAATGAACCACAATCACTTCTCTTTTCTGCTAAAATGATTCCCTGTAGCCTTCCTAGATGTCTCCAGCAAATCCTGCCCCCCTTCAAATTTTTCCCATTTCTCTGAATATTTGGCACTTATCAGAAAGTCCAAATTTTGGCTAACATTCAACTAATCTTAACATTGTACAGGGAGTTCTGGCTAATGTTAAATATTCAGAAAAATAGTTTATTCATTAACTGGGTTTAAGAGACACATCCCTGAAGTGCTAATATAATTGTTGATCATTAAGTACTTTCATAATACTACTGCCAAATTCAGTTTGCTCTTCCAAGAGTGAACATCAGCCAGAAATCTGTAGCTAGTATGCAAATATCACATTAGACAAAAGTCTGTATTATAGCCATAATGGATAGATTGATGTGTTGTCGTCAGCCATTTGTATTTAAATTCACACTTGCTTTCTTTCCTTCTTGTGAGTCTTAAGACTCAAGACTTTCTGAAGGCATGGAGCAAATCTTCCTCCTAACTCCCCATGATGTTATTAATATAATTGTACATTCAGTTTGTGGTCAAATGGATGAAAAATGTCTAGAAACTGCTTACTGAAAATACTCAAAGAAGACCTGCCACCACCACATACCCACCCTGCCAAAGACCCCTGAAAGCCACGGTCACCTTTATCCCCTTCCACCAGTTTTGCTATGGTCTCTTCCTTGAAACTTTGGATAGGAAAGATGATAGACTATTGAGAAGGAGGCACATTTGCTTTTCTCCATTCCTTAATTCAGGGTCAATTTCTACTTGCCAAAAGAAGCACAGCAGCTAGAATGAATATGAGAGAACTGTGAAGCTATGACAGAAACCCACAAATTTCCACGGGAAATGAGGACAGTAGTCTCACCCTCCTCTTCCTCGCTGCTCCCAGTAGGACCATCTGGCAATTTAGAGCGGCTGACTAGCTTATCATTGGCTGTGGCCATGGTGAGAAGAAAAGCATAGCCCAGAAACAAGGTCTTGTTGTGGGGCAACGGTCCCCTCTGGTCTTCCAAAGCTAATGGCTCTCCAGCATTGTCTCCACCCTCACATGGGCTCACAAACTCTCCTACTCCCACAGTACCTGGGTAAGAACAAAAACAACATTATTACAGAGAACTCTGACTTTGTACCAGAGCCAAGGAACCTAAGAATGTAATGGTCTACACATAGTAGGCATTTCAAATGTTTGTTAAATTAAATATGTCCTACCTGCCTGAGTACAAAGTAGTATACAACATTCCACTCTATTTTGTTTAGTTCTGAGCAGACAACCACGTTACATGAGCAAAAAACAAAAATAAAAACTATGTAGACTGAACATACATGAAAATTTTATTTTAAACTTAAATAAAAATCATAATAAAATCAATGACACAATGATATGCATAAAATGAAAAATCTTTCAGTACACAAAAATAATTAAAAATTTTACACACCAAACCAAACATTTATTGGACTAGCTAGGATAAGATTCATGGCCGTGAGAACCCCGCCCCAGGCAGTGTCTGTCAATTTCCTCTTTCCTACTATGCTGGTTCCAAATTTCAGTGTCTGGTCTGTTATTGTTTCCAGTACCTAGGAAGTGGGTGAACTTGTTAGCTAAGGGCTTATGACACATCCAGATTTGTTTGATCCCCTCTGTTTCCAGAATTAAATTTAATTTCCAGGAATAAAAGAAAATGGATATTTGTGTCAGGAAAATTGACTGTAAGGCTCATATGAAGACTAAGATGACAGGTAACTTTTTCCCCAGTTAAACTATGAAACTAGAAAGAAGCTTGCTTCTAGGGACATTTTGATACCCAGATGATGAAGATACAAATAACAAGTCTGGACACAAAAATAGCTACCTTTTTAATAAAATTTAATAGTGTAGTTTACTCAAACTGCTTTCCTAACTCCCAAAGGAATAAGAATTCATTAGAGGTGAAGAGATTGGAGGAACCACTGGAACACGGAACACAGATTAGTAAAAGCCATGAGGTGCTATAGTGAAGAGGTTCTAGACAGTCAATGTACATCACAAGATAATAAACTCCCAGGTTTTGAGGGCAAATGAGACACCAAGCAGCACATGTACCATGAGAAAGTGACAACAACAAACTTCAGCTCCTTCTAAGTTTTGCCCAGAGTCAGCCCTGGTTCCTTTTCCTGCCCCCCCACTACACCCATCACAAAAATTATCATTTAAATTTTTTTCAGATATTATCTCCATTCCCTCTTCACCTTACTCTGTCAAGAATATTGTGGTGAGAGGATAGAAAGGGAGTGATTAACTCCTTAATGAGCTGGAGTATCCTAAAATAGGAGACTATATGAAAGTATTTTATGCCCTGTATAGCTGAATATGTGTACAGCACACATCAGCAGGACAGAAGGTCACATAATTAACACTACTTTTTATAATACTTTCATTACCTTTTGCCAAGGGTCCTACCCTTTGCATGTCATGGAGGTATCTGGAAGAATCTGAAGGAAGAGGATTTACCAGGTTTTATTGTGGTAGACTTGCGGCCTCGCTTGGCAGGGGATCGATCTTCTTCAGCGCATATCAGTTTCCTCTTGCCAGAGAGAAGTCCCATGGAGACTCGAGGACTTTCAAGGGCTTTACGTGGAGGAGTAGCGGTGGCACTGCTGCTGGAGGTAGTGGGGGTGCCTGGGGAGTTGAGGTTACTTCGCCGTTTCCGCTTACCCTCCACCAGATTATCTGTAACCAAATAAGACAGAAAGTAATTAGTTTTCACTGTCTGAGGCCCTGAACCCGTCCCTCACACCTTTCACTGAAGCATGAAACACATTCTAGGACCATTCCATTTTCTGTTTCACACCTCCATGGCTGAAGATTTGTTTTATCTCTTGCTGAGCTGAAGAAGCAAGAAGAAGCCTAAGGATTTACTAGAAGGTGGGGCAGGCAACCTCCAGTGGCCAGAACTCCACATGTTCCAGCACAGCCCAGCGTATACAGGCATCATCTAGGGGTCAGATCTCCATGTGCTTCAGTGTAGCCTCAGGGAAACACCAAAAACTCCACTGGGCCTCAGCACATGCCAGGTACCACCACTAGGACCTCAGCTCAGGACCAGGTAAACTACCAGACCCCTACAGCCTCTAGCCACCAGCACCTGAGGTCCCAGCACACAAGGCCAGAGACCAGGCCTGTGACTCCCAGCACAAGAAGCTTGGGACAGTGCTCTCTGTGCTCCAGCAGGAGAGTTCAACTTTAAAAGCTAGTAAATAGGGGCAGCTAGGTGGCGCAGTGGATAGGGCATCGGCCCTGAAGTCAGGAGGACTTGAGTTCAAATGTGACCTCAGACCAAACACTTGACACTTACTAGCTGTGTGACCCTGGGCAAGTCACTTAACCCCAATTGCCTTAAAAAGAGAAAGAGAGAAGAGAAAAGAAAAAAAAAAGACTATAAAACTCCTTTAAAAAAAAGAAAAAGCTAGTAAATAGGCCAAAAATCGAGCAATAAGCAAAAACAAACACTGACAACAGAAAGTTACAATGGTGATGGGGAAGATCAAAACACAAACTCAGAAGAGGACAACACTGTCAATATACCTACATCCAAAACCTCAAAGAGGAACATGAATTGGTCTTAAGCCCAAAAAGCCTTCTTAGAAGAGCTCAAGAAGGATTTTAAAAGTCAAATAAGAGAGGCAGAAGAAAAACTTGGAAAAGAAATGCGAGGTATGCAAGAGAGAGTCAACAGTTTGGAAAAGGAAGAATAAAAACTGACTGAAGAAAACAATTCCTTAAAAAGTAGAATTGGCAAATGGAAAAGGAAGTACAAAAGTTAACTGAAGAAAATAATTCCTTAAAAATTAAAATTGGGCAAGTGAAAGCTAATGACTCTATGAGCCATCAAGAATCAGTCAAACAAAAGCAAAAGAATGAAAAAATAGAAGAAAATGTAAAATACCTCACAGAAATACAACTGACCTGGAAAATAGATCCCGGAGAGATAATTTAAGAATTATTAGACTACCTGAAAGCCATGATTAAAAAAAAAAAGTCTTTGACAGCATCTTTTAAGAAATTATCACAGAAAACTGCTTTGATATCCTAGAACCAGAGGGTAAAATAGTCACTGAAAGAATCCACCTATTAAAATAAATCAATTAATTAAATTAAAAAAAAAAAAGAATCCACCTATTCCCTCCTGAAAGAAATCCCAAGATGAAAACTCCAAGGAATATTGTAGCCAATTTCCAGAATTATCAGGCCAAGGAGGAAATACTGCAAGTGGCCAGAAAGAAACACTTTAAATATTGTAGAACCACAGGATTACACAGGACTTAGCAGTTTCTAAATTACAGGATCAAAAGACTTAGAATATGATATTCTGAAAGGCAAAGGAGCTTGGATTACATCCAAGAATCAACTACCCATCAAAACTGAGCATAATTTTTCAGGGGAAAAGATAGACATTCAATGAAATAGACGACTGTCAATCATTCCTGATGAAAAAAACCAGAGCTAAACATAAAATCCAATCTTCAAATACAAAACTCAAGAGAAGCACAAAATGGTAAACAGGAAAGAAAAAAAAAACATTATCCAATAAAGTTAAACTGTTTACATCTCTTCATGGGAAGATGATACTTATAACTCTTGAGAACGATATCTTTATTAGTGTAGTTAGAAGGGGTACACATAGACAGAGATTGACTAAAGTTGACTTTGATGTGATGATAAAAAAAAATTAAGGAGTGAAAAAAAGGATTATACTGGGAGAAGAGGAAAGGAGGAGGCAGAATAGGATAAGTTACATCACATGAAGAGACGCAAAGACCTATTACAGTACAGAGAAGAGGGAAGGGGGGCATGAGCATGGTTTGAACCTTACTGTCATTGTATGTGGCTCAAAGAGGGAATAACAACAAATTCAACTGTTTATTGAAATCTAGCTTACCCTATGGGAAGTAGGAGGAGAAAGGGGAAAGAAAAGGGAGATGGGTGGATAGAAGGGAGAGCAGACATAGCAGGAGAAAGGGGAAAGAAAAGGGAAGAGGGGCTGATAGAAGGGAGAGCAGATTGAGGGAGGTGGTGGTCTGAAGCATAACACTGGCAAGAAGGGAAAGGGTGAAAGGAGAGAGGAAAGTATAAATGGGGAGAAAATAGGGTGGAGAAAAAGAGACAGTTAGTAATCATAACTATGAATGTGAATGGGATGAACTCTTCCATAAAACGGAAGTGGATAGCAGAGTGGATTAAAAACCATAATCCTGGGGCAGCTAGGTGGCGCAGTGGATGGAGCATCAGCCCTGAAGTCAGGAGGACATGAGTTCAAATCCAGCCTCAGACCAAACACTTGACACTTACTTCCTAACTTACTAGCTGTGTGACCCAGGGCAAGACACTTAACCTCAACTGCCTAAAAAAAACACAAAAACCCCATAACCCTACAATATGTTGTTTATAAGCAGAGAAACACACACAGAGTAAAGGTAAAAGGCTAGAGCAGAATATATTATGCTTCAGCTGAAGTAAAAAAAGCATGGGTAGCAATCCTGATCTCAGACAAAGCAAAAGCAAAAATATATCTAATTAAAAGGATTTACTAGAAGTGCTGGGAGGGGAATAGGAATAGACAGTGGCCCAGGAAAATGCACCTGATGTCCATCTGATCAGCCACAAATGGATATAACAATAACAAAGTTAATGAAATTTTGCTCAAGCTACCCAAAACACTGCCTTTTAATACATGCTTGACAAGGCCTCTTGAGATTAGCGGCACAGAGAAAACAGATCTTACCCAAGCTAATGTCTGCTGCCTTGGTGAGGGGTGTTACTGGCTCATATGGACCAAGCCCGAATTGCTCCCTCAGTTTGTTCCCTTGTTCCAATGATAAGATAACTGCCATTCGCTTGTACCATTTCCTTTGGCCTTCTTTTTCAATACTGTAGTATAATTCCCCAGATTCTTTTCTGTGTCCTTTCACCACACCTGAGAAGAAAAACAATAAAGGAAAGCTGTTGCCAGTAACACCATTCCACGTAGTTGGATACTTGTGTTCACTCTGTGCTCTGCCCAGTGAGCCTAAACCAGATGGTTCAAACATCTGAAAGTTGGGATGACTAAACACTAGCTGTCACAACTAGTGCACTACCAACCAAAATATATTCAGCTACTACATTTGGGCTGGGATAAAAAAAGTTCTAGGGTATCAGAAATAGGACTCTTGTATGAGAGCTATTAAAGTTATTTCCCAAGCCAAGCACTACTGGCTTTTTGATGGTTCTAATAGTTCTCTCAAAGTTATGATGTACTGTAAACAGTAGTTGACAATAACTCATTAGTCCTTTTTGATTTTGTTTCTTTGGGAAGCATACACCTTACATTCAGGTGTGGAGTTGGTGGGCATCTTAAGAAACTAGAGAGGAGGAAGCTAAGAGAAGCTAGTATGAAGCAGAAATATGCCTTTCCTGTCTGCTCCTCTCTCACTCTACTCTTGACCCCATTGCTCTAATTCTTTTTTTCTTCTCTTTTTTTCTTAATAGTATTTTTTTCACAATTACATGTAAAGATAGTTTTCAACATTCATTTTTGTAAGATTTTAGTTCCAAATTTTTCTCTCTCCCAAACAGTAAGCAATCTGATATAGGTTATACATGTACAATCATGTTAAACATATTTCCACATTAGCCATGTTGTGAAAGAAGAATCAGAACAAAAGGGAAAGACCATGCCATTGCTCTAATTCTGACCCAATCACTAACAAGAACTTCTTAGAATAAGAGTACATGACAGTATGAATAGAAATTGGGGTAGAATTTAGGAGACTTGGGTTCTAATCTTGATTGTATCACAACCTAGCTTTGTGAAATCCTGAGCACTACCCACCTTCATAAGAATCGTTGGTTTATCAATAAGCCAATATATGCCAAACTTGCTGGGTTATTGTGATATTAAAGAGTTAATTGGAGAAGAGAGTTTAAAAAAAAAAAGGAATCTTCACACCACCTCACCCTCAAACCTATAATCAGAAGAATCCATTTTGTTCTATTCTCCTGGCCTATGTTAGGTTATAGAACTGGGAAAATCCATTTCTAATACATGAGAAACTTACTTTCAGAACCCTGTATCACAGCCTTGAGACAAATGTCAAAAAGAATAGGAAAGGGAAAGTAACACTCAGTTCTGCTCTTTATCATAAATTTCTTTACAATCCTTCCTGAACCCCACCAAACTATGGAACTCAACAAGATAAATCACAAGACTCAAAAGAAAACATAAGAAAGCTAAGAATTAATTAATCAGGGTAAGAGCTACATAATATGTCATAGTCTTAAAAAGAAACAAAAGAATTAAAAAAACAAGCCACTGGTCCGACTTTTAGAAATAATTTTGAGAGCTCAAAGAGACAGAATTAAATTATTTTCTCCAGAATTTATTCTGAAGACAAGAGCATCTATATCTTTGGTGTTTAAAAAGCTAAATGTGGACCTTCAAGAGCTGTTTTCTTACTTAAAACAAAGTATTCTGAATTTGGTACATACGTATATTTGGTATATATCTGGAACATAAATTAGTACATATTTTAGACCAAATTTTTGGTATTTATTGTGTTTCACATATTTGGTAGAATTCCTTCAGTCACAGGACGAAAAAAAAAAGGAACTTTTACCAGACATCATCCCTCTAAATCGCCTTGCCATCAAGAACTATAAGATGAGCAAGCCTACTCCAAACTGAGAAGAGCAAGCAATAGAAACTCAAAATAAAAGATTCCTAATGATAAAACATTGCCTGGGTTCTCAGAAACAACATAATTTTTCCCCCATCACCTAAGGGAAAAGAAAAACTCTAAGCAAGGCAAATTGTTTCTACGTAACAAAAGAACAATGACATGTTATTACCAGTTTAATCCATTAAGAGGGAACAATGAAATGCACAAAGCAGAAAAGATACCCACTGCCTACCCCTCAGAAAGTTAAATTCCCTGTTCCCTAAGAAAGTTATATCTTACAGGGGAGGGAATAAGGACAGAAAGTCAGTTCCTCCAACCAGAAAAACCTCGGTATGTGCACTTTTGCATACATGTGAACACACACAGACAGAAGTACAACTTTTTACTAAGTGCAGTCATTTGATTTGTTTCAGCTGCAGTCATCTATCTGGTTTCATCAAGACAGACAGTAAATCAAAAAGGAAGTGACTGGAGCAGCTAGTTTTGGGTGAATAGGATTTCTGACCTCAACCTAATGAGTAGGTAGGTTGGGGTGACTTTTCATTAATTGGTGAAAGCACCCTATGTACCCAGGGACACACTGTGCTGTTAAAGAACTTGCTCCTGGGGCACCTAGGTGGCGCAGTGGATAGCGCACCAGGCCTGAAGTCAGGAGGACCTGAGTTCAAATCCGGCTTCAGACCAAACGCTTGACACTTACTAGCTGTGTGACCCCGGGCAAGTCACTTAACCCCAATTGCCCCTCCCCCCCAAAAAAGACCTTGCTCCTTTCATTACCTGCACTGAAATACTCATCCTCTGAAAGGGCTGTCACTTCTGTCTCCAGTGGGATTGGGTCACATAACAGAATGTCTTTGCCCAACACATCACACTCGTACCCATCATCAAAAAGCAGCTTATACTTCCCGGCTCCAACATCTCGTGTTATTTTCCCAGAGTAAAAATAGCCATTGGAGGACCACTTGGCTACAACTCGGAGCCCTACAAAGCTGTTTCCTGGAGAAGAGGAGTCTAGGCCATCAGACGGACCAGCAACAACCTGCAAAGGAATCTCTGGAGAGTCGCTACGGCGTAGGACTCCAGTACTGCCATCTGCTCGTTTGCTGGCATCTGGCATACGGGGTACAATGCGAGTGAAGGGCTTATCATCTGGTGAGACACTCGTTGAGATATCCTCAACACCAAGTGGGCTAGGCAAAGCTGTTTCTCTGAAAAGGAAATGCAGAATGATGAAGTGAGAATGAGATAAAAGACACATGCACCTTAACTTTTAATTTTCCCACTTCTTTAGAGAATAGGCAGAATGTTAAGCCAATGACCTCAACAGTTGTGAGTCTGATCTTTCAGTTGCTCTCATTTTTACCTAAATCATCCTGCAATTCAAAATATACCCCCCTTTTCTCTCCTAACACCCCATATAATTTGGCCTTCTCTTTCTACTCTCTTCTCCTCCTATTTTAATGAACAAATAACCAATTAAGTACATCTCACACTATCCAAATACCTGGTTCCAGTTGTCCGAGAAGGAGGGCGGCCCCTTCGCCCTCTGCCACGAGGTGTGACTGGAGTTTTTCCTCCCTGTCTGATGCCAAGGCCTGTATCACCATCCTCCTCACACACAGGTGCCCCTATCTGAGTGACCCCTTTTCTAGGACTGTAGAACGAAGGCAGGTTAGTCAGAGAGCATCTTTTAGTGAATTCTTTTTCAAAGTCTTCTCAAAACCCCCAGTCCTTTTTTCTCCATCTGCCAGGCTACATGCCAGGCCACCATATACTAGCCCCTAATGCCAATAATAGTACATCAGTCAAATATCAGTCATGAAATGGAAGTGGGTAAAAATAGAAAGGAGGAAGAAGAAATGAAGAATTTTCTTCTTCTCTATGATAAAGCTAAATGCCTCCCAAAAAATTTTCTGAGTAACCATCAAACTCAGCAAACCTACTTCTACTCCTGTCTTGCCTTTCTGTCCATTACAGATTCTGCATCAGAAAGCAAAGAGCCAGAGTGGAATTACCACCCCAAATCTCTGTCTCACTCTTCATAAAAACAATGGACTTCAGAAGTGAGAGAAGCAGCGTAGTTGTAGTGGGAAAAGCTTTGGATCTGGCATCAGAAAACTTGAGTCTGAATTTTCCCTCTGCTACTTACTATTTGCATGAATTTAGGTGAAGAACCTAATTTCTCAGGCCCCAGTTTCCTCATCTGAAAAATGAGTAGTTTGAACTCTATAATCTTTAAGGTCCTTTCCACTTCTAATCTATATGATCCTATGGTTTCCAAGGCAGTTCCTAAGAAGCAGGGAAAGAGGCATGGGAATAACATACCCCCACTGTTCCTAATACTCACACACCTCCCATTACTTTTGTCATCAGGAGCCCATCAGGGTCTCTGGCCTATGAAGGAGGCTACTTTGTCAGCAGAATGAGGGCCTACAGATTCAGAATGACAGGCTCACACTGATCCTCCAGCAATATCTTAACTGATAAGCTAAAAGTACCCTAAGAAAGCACCACCTACTATAACAACCCAAAAGCAAGGGAGGAAAAGGGAACTAATTTAGTCTGGGGCAGGCAGGTAGGGAGGACTGGCAAAAATCTGTCTAATTCCCTCTCTGCCATTCTCATCACTCCCCTTTCCTTATGAAGTTAAAGCCTTCTACCCCTCAGCCTCCTCATCCCACCCTAAGCCCATGTCTCTCCCTCTGGATCCAATATCAGCACCTCAGTTTTCCTGGACCTCCTCGAGTGCTGGGTAAGGCAAAATCTGCAGGTTCTGGCCCACTTGTTTTCCCTTTGACGAGTCCAGCTCCCTTCCCTGAGCTGCTACTGCTATGTGCAGCTGAGAGGCCACTGCTTGCTCCACTTGACATTCGGTTCAAGCTGGATGCCTTGGAGGAAAAGGAGCTGATGTCCCCTAGGTCTCCTGAGGAGCCACCAGTTTGCGATGGAGAGACTTCAGTCTCACACTCCTGACACTCCACCACTGGTTCTTCAGCCTCCTGGAATGAAAAAGAGAAAATAAAGTTAAGAGGAATTATATTGAGACAGTGCATTTTAACTGACAAATTAAGTAAAAATGAGTGACACCAAAACCTAGAAATGGCAAAAACATTCAGATTATAAAACTGGGCTTTAGTCTGAGAACTAGTATCTCAAGGACTCTTTTTAAAAAGAAATTGCTTTAAGGGAACTAATGAAAAGAAATGCTAGGGAAAGTAGCCTAGTCATAACAGATCTTAAATTGTATTATAAAGCAGCAATCATCAAAACCACTTGGTACTGGCTAAGAAATACAGTGGTGGATCAGTGGAATAGGTTAGGCATTCAAGACACAGTAGCCAATGACTATGGTAATCTACTGTTTGATAAAGCCAAAGACTTCTGGGATAAGAACTCACTATTTGAAAAAAACTGCTAAGAAAACTGGAAAAGAGTATGGTAGAAACTAGGCATAGATCAACATCTTACACCCTATACCAAAATAAAGTCAAAATGGGTACACGATTTAGACATAAAGGCTTTCAATATAAGCAAACAGGGAGAGTAAGAAATAGTTTACCTGTCAGATCTATGGAGAAGGGAAGAATTTATGACCAAACAAGACATAGAGAATATTATGAAATGCAAAATGGATAATTCTGATTACATTAAATTAAAAAGTTTTCGTACAAACAAAGCCAGTGCATCCAAGATTAGGAGGAAAGCAGAAAACTGGGAAAGAATTTTTACAACCAATGTCTCTGATAAGGGCCTCATTTCTAAAATAAAGAGAACTGAGTCAAATTTATAAGAATACAAGTCATTCCCCAATTGATAAATGGTCAAAGGATATGAACAGGCAGTTTCCAGATAAAGAAATTAAAGCTATCTACAGTCATATGAAAAAACGCCCTAAATCACGATTGATTAGAGAAATGCAAATTAAAACAACTCTGAGGTACTACATCACACCTATCAGATTGGCTAACATGACAAAACAGGACAATGATAAATGTTGAGAAGATGTGGGAAAACTGGAACACTAATGCATTATTGGTGGAGTTGTACATACCCTCTGGACCCGGCAACAGCACTTCTAAGGCTGTATCCCAAAGAGATCATAAAAATGAGAAAAGGAACCACATGTACAATATTTATAGCAGCTCTTTGTGTGGTAGGCAAGAACTAGAAATTGAGGGGATGCCTATCAATTGGGGAATGGCTAACCAAATTGTGGTATATGAATATAATGGAAGACTTATTGTGTTATAAGAAATGATGAGCAAGCAGACTTCAGAAAAACCTGGAAAGATCTTTGGGCGGAGTCAAGATGGCGGAGTAAAAGCTGTCCTGCTTGACTTTTCCCCCAAACTCCTACAAATACCTGTAAAAAATGGCTCTAAACAAATTCTAGAGTAGCAAAACCCACAAAAAGACAGAGTGAAACAAATTTCCAGACCAAGACAATCTGGATGGTTGATTGGAAATTTCTGTTGCACTGGGCTAGGAGAGGAATGCAGTTCAGTGTGGGCCATGCAGGCAAAGACCAGGCCTCACTAAACCTGGTGCAGCCTTGGGGTGGCGGCTACTTTGGGAGCTCTCGGTCCACAGACAGAGGGGGGAAATCAAGTGGCTGATCAAATAGGGATTGCAGGGATCTCTTCGCAGCTTCTGCGGCAGGATTCTTTTGCTTTGCCCATGCTTGGATCTGGGTCGCAGTTCTGGGTGGCAGTCCTGGGGAGAGGAGGAGTGATGGCGTGGTGGAGCTTGTGGTGGCGAAAAGAGTGCTTGCAGTCACTTATAGACCAGAGCCCAGGCCAGCAAAGGAGTAAACACCTCTTCCTTGATCATACCACCTTGCAAGAACTGAAAATTTACAGTTCCCTTTAAGTACCTCTGAAAACAGCTGCACAAAACCCCCAAAGCTTGGGACAGTACATTCTCCACACTGGAAGGAGACCCTTACCTGAACAAAGTGTTTAAAACTCAAGTAATTGGCTGGGAATATGAGCAAACAGCACAAAAAATAAGTCAGCCCACAGAATCTTACTTTGGACAAAGAGGATCAAAACGTACAACCAGAAGAAGACCACAAAGTCAAAGCTTCTACATCCAAAGCCTCCAAAAAAAAATATGAATCAGTGCCAGGCCATGGAAGAGCTCAAAAAGGATTTTGAGAAGCAAGTAAGAGAAGTAGAGGAAAAACTGGGAAGAGAAATGAGAATGATGTAAGAAAATCATAAAAAACAAGTCAACAGCTTGCTAAAGGGGACCCAAAAAAATACTGAAGAAAATAACATCTTAAAAAATAGACTAACCCAAATGGCAAAAGAGGTCCAAAAAGCCAATGAGGAGAAGAATGTCTTCAAAAGCAAAATTGGCCAAATGGAAAAGGAAGTCCAAAAGCTTACTGAAGAAAATACTTCCTTAAAAATTAGAATGGAGGGACAGCTAGGTGGTGTAGTGGATACAGTTCTGGCCTTGGAATCAGAAGGACCTGAGTTCAAATCTGACCTCAGACACTTGACACTTACGAGCTGTGTGACACTGAGTAAGTCACTTAACCCCAATTGCCTCACTAAAAAAAAAAGCAAAAAAACAAAAAAAAATTAGAATGGAAGCTAATGACTTCATGAGAAATCAAGAAATTATGAAACAAAACCAAAAGAATGAAAAAACAGAAGACAACGTGCAATATGTCACTGCAAAAACAACTGACCTGGAAAAAAGATCCAAGACAGAAAATTTAAAAATTATTGGACTACCTGAAAGCCATGATCAAAAAAAGAGCCTAGACATCATCTTTCAAGAAATTATCAAGGAAAACTGCCCTGATACTCTAGAATCAGATGGTAAAATAGAAATGGAAAGAATCCACTGACCACCTCCTGAAAGAAATCCCTAAAGGAAAACTCCTAGGAATATTATAGCCAAATTCCAGAGTCCCCAGGTCAAGGAGAAAATACTGCAAGCAGCCAGAAAGAAACAATTCAAGTATTGTGGAAACACTATCAGCATAACACAAGAATTAGCAGCTTCTACATTAAGGGATCTCGGGGCTTGGAATATAATATTCCAGAGATCAAAGAAGATAGGATTACAACCAAGAATCACCTTCTCAGCAAAACTGAGTATAATCATACAGGGGAAAAAATGGATATTCAATGAAATAAAGGACTTTCAAGTATTCTTGCTGAAAAGACAGAGCTAAATAGAAAATCTAACTTTCAAACACAAGACTCAAGAGAAGCACGAAAAGGTAAACAGGAAAGAGAAATTGTAAGAGACTTATTAAAGTTAAACTGTTTACATTCCTACATAGAAAGATGGTATCTGTAACTCATGAGACCTTTGTCAGTATTAGGGTAGTTGGAGGGAAAAAATATATCTATCTATAGATAGATAGATAAAGGGCACAGGGTGAGTTGAAGATAAAGGAGTGATATCTAAAAAACTAAGGGGTGAGAAGGAGAAAGGGGGAGGTAGAATGGGGTAAATTATCTCACACAAAACAGACAAGAAAAAGCTTTTACAGTGGAGGGGAAGTCGGGGAAGGTGAGAGGGAATGAGTGAATCTTATTCTCATTAGATATGACTTAAGGAGGGAATAACATACACACTCAATTGGGTATGGAAATCTATCTTACCTTACAGGAAAATAGGGGGAAAGGGGATAAGAGAACAGGGGGATGATAGAAAGAAGGGCAGATTCGGGGAGGGATAATTAGAAGCAAACACTTCTGAGAGAGAACAGAATAAACAGGGGGATGGGATAGGATGAAGGAAAATATAGTTAGTTTTTCACAACATGACTACTATGGAAGTGTTTTACATGACTACATATGTATGACCTGTATCAAGTTGCTTACCATCTCAATGAGGGGGGTGGGGAGGGAGGAAGGGAGAAAATATGAAACCCAAAGTTTTAAAAAACAAATGTTAAAAACTGCTTTTACATGTAACTGGGAAATAAGATATACAGGCAAAGGGGTATAGAAATCTATCCTGCCCTATAAGAAAATAGAAGGGGAAGGAGATAAGAGAAAGTGGGGGGGGGGGGGACAGAAAGGGAGGGCGGTTTAGGGGAGGAGGGGGTATTAAGAATGCACGCCATCTTGGGGTAGGGGTAGGGGCGAGAGGGAGAAAATCTGGAACTCAAAAACTTGTGGAAGTGAATGTTGAAAACTAAAAATAAATAAATTAATAAAAATATAAAAAAAAAAGAAAAGAAAATCTTGGAAAGACACATATGGACCAATGCTGAGTGAAGTGAGCAGAACCAGGAGAATGTTGTACACAATAACAGCCAAGTTCTGCAATGACTAACTCTCCTCAGCAATGCAAGGATCTAAGACATCTCCAAAAGTCTTATGAAGGAAAATGCTATCCACATCCAGACAAAGAAGTATGGAGCTTGAATGCAGATCAAAGCATACTATTTGCTCTTTTTTTTTCCTCTTCTGTTTTGTTTCTTCTTTCTTGTGGTTCCTCCTATTGTTTCTAAGTCTTCTTTACAACATGACTAATGTGCAAATGTTTAATAGGAATGTGTATGTAGAACCTAAATCAGATTGTACACCATCTTGGGGAGGGAAGCAGGAAAGGAAAGGGAGAAAATTTAAAATTCAAAAGCTTATGGAAGTGAATGCTGAAAACTAAAAATAAATTAATTTTAAAAAAAAAAGAGGAAGCTAGGTGGCGCAGTGGATAGAGCATCGGCCCTGGAGTCAGGAGGATCTAAGTTCAAATCCTACCTCAGACACTTGATATTTACTAGTTGTGTGACCCTGGGCAAGTCACTAAACCCCAGTGCCTAGCCAAAAGAAAAAAAAAATTTCATAGAGGATTCTGGGAAGATGGTAGAGTACGTCAGAAAACTTTTGGCCTTCCAAATTTCCTCCACAAAAGAAAGACATCATCAGCCTCAAAGCAGCAGAAATAAACAAGGGGTGAAGTAATTATTCTCCTAAGACAATCTGAGAAGACCCCAGGAAAGACCTGGTGGAGGTTCGGCTTGAGTGAAGTGCAGACACCTCCAGGCCAACTCCACAGAAGCAACAAACAAGTCCTGGGGGCAACTGGGTTAAGAGGCAGCCCCAGCCTTAGAAACTTTCATCTCAAGGACAGTGTTGGGGGGTGAGGAGGATGTCTGACAGCTGAGTAGGAGAAGACTGAAGGACCTTCCATTGTCGAGGGATGCCAAGCACATCTGTGCCAACCATCCACGTCCCAGACTGTGGCTGCAGGGAGAAGGAGCTAGCACACACCTGGTGAGTGCAGTGGCGAGGGGCAGGAGCCCTGCTGGCTGTGGACACTGGCAGGAGAGCAGAGTCCTTGGTTTCAGTTCCAGGGCAGAAAGGACGGCTGTAGTTTGCAGCCACCTGAGGGACCAGAGGGAGCAAGAGCATTTGTGGGTAAGCGTGGCTGGGGGCCCTAGCTGTGGCTTAGGAGGAGAGAGGACAGCCCAAGGCTGGGCCCCAGGTTGGACCTCAGAAAGTAACAGTAGGAAGGATCTGAGGCTTAAGGCATCATTGCCCATACCTCGGGACCAGAACTTGATTACAGTAACAGCTGCTATCAATAAATGAAGTGAGTAAGCAAAGGAGAAAGATCCCAACCACAGACAGTTACTATGGGGATAGAGAAGATCTGGGTTCAAATTCAGAGGAAGATAATGGAGCTAAATAAAAAAACCACTCCTGTTTCAATGAGAACATGAAATGGTCACAGAAAGAGTTCTTGAAAGAACTTAAAAAGGACTTTAAAAATCAAATAAGAGAGATCAAGGAAAAATTAGAAAAAAATATGAGCAATCCAAGAAAATCAAGAATATTATGAAAAGAAAGTGAACCAACTGGAAACAGAGAATCAGAAACTTAAGGAAGAAAATAATTCCTTAAAAACTAGAATTGGGCAAGGGGAAGCTAATGACATTCTAAGACACCGAGAAATCATAAAACAAAATCAAAAGAATGAAAAAATAGAAGAGAAAGTGAAACATGTCATCAAAAAAACAACTGATCTGGAGAACAGATCGAGAAGAATAATCAAGACTACTTGAAAATCATGATAAGAAAAAAGAATCTTGATACAGTAATATTACAAGAAATTATCAAGGAAAATTGCCCTGAAGTTTTAGAACAAGAAGGCAAAGTAGAAAAAGGAAAAATGCTCTGATTACCACCTGAAAGAGCTCTCAGGAGGAAAACTTACAGGAACATCATAGCCAAGTTTCAAAACTCTCATGTTAAGGAGAAAATAGTGGAAGCAACAAGAAAAGAAACAATCTAAATATTATGGAGCTACAGTAAGGATTACACAAGACCAGGCAGCTACTACATTGAAGGACCGTAGGTCTTGAAATACTATATTCCGTAGAGCAAAAGAACCAAGGGTAACTTACCCAACAAAGTGAAGTATAGTCCTAAATGAAAAACAAACAAACAAAAAACAATAGACTAACTGAAAGACTTTCAGGTTTTTGTGACAAAAACCCTAGAACTTAAGGGAAAATACAACATACAACATCCAAGAGAAATATGAGATAAACATTAAAGGCCAATTGTAAGGGACTCCATGAGGTCAAATTGTTTACTTCATATATGTGAAAATGATTGTCCTTATTATTTGAGTAGTCTGAAAGAAAGGCTTGGACTGAGCGGAATATGATGGGGTGATTCTAAAAAAGTAAAACTGTGTAGGGAGAGATAAAAGGAAAAACTAATACAGAAGAAGCTAATGGGGGGAGGACAGGTAGTGCTGGAACGAGTTAGAGAGGGAAGGGGTGTGTGTGTGTGTGTGTGTGTGTGTGTGTGTGCCTGTGTGTGTATAAAAGTATTCTAAATTCAGAAAGAAATAAGAGGGTAAGGGAATAGGATGGGGGGAGAGGATAAGGAGGGACTTTTAGAGGAGTGGGTAGGTTAAGAAATAGGAGGGCAAGGTAGTAGGTAGAAGTAAAGCAAAGGAGTGAGGAGAGATAGGGTAGATAGGGTGAGAAGAATAATGAGGAAAAACAGGAAGGAGGAAAACACACAATAAGCAGTTGCAGCTTAGAATGTGAATGGGATGAATTCACCCATAGAATGGAAATGGATAGCAGATTAAAAATTTGAATTCAACAATATGTTGCTTTCAGGAAACAACAAAAATGAGAGATAAACACAAAAGATAATATAAAGGGCAGAAGCAGAAGTTAGTATGTAAAAAAAGCAGGGATAGTAATCATGATCCTAGACAAAGTTAAAGTTAAAATAGGTTTAATCAAAAATGAAAAATAGAAAAACTGCACTATATATCAGCAATATTATTTAATATTGTTTTAGACAAGGGGTGGGGAACCTGAGGCCTGGAGGCCACATGAGGCCCTCTAGGTCCTCATGTGAAACCCTCTGACTGAATCCAAACTTCACAGAACAAGTCTTTTTATTAAGGGAATTTGTTCGGTGGGGATTTGTTCTGTGAAGTTTGGATTCAGTCAAAGGGCTACAATTGAAGTCCTAGAGGGCCACATGTGGTCTCCAGGCAGCAGGGTCCCCACCCCTGTTTTAGACCATTTAAAATACCTTGACCATATAAAACACCTGAGCATATACCTGACAAAAACAGACACAGGAACTATATGGAACATAAACATAAAACACTTTTTATCCAAATAAACTCAGTTCTAAATAACTGAAGTAATATTTGTCATGGGTAGATAAAGACAATATAAATTTTTAAATGACAATTTTACTTAACTAATCTATTTATTCAATGTCTTCCCAATTAAATTACTAAATAATTATTTTACCCAATTAGAAAAAATAATAACAAAGTTCCTATGGAAGAACAAAAGGTCAAAAACTTCAAAGAAACCAGGAAAAAGAGATGTAAAGGAAGTAGATTCAGCAGTATCAGACCTTAAACTATATTATAAGGAAGAGCGTTGAAGTGTAAAAAGGATAATTTCAATTATTTAAATTATAAAACCTATGTAACCAAGAATAGAAGAAATGCAGAAATGGGGAAAAACTTTCATAGCCAATCTCTCTGATAGCATGTGATTGGTTGGAATATTGCTATGGTATAGGAAACGATAAGTTGACTGATTTAGAAAAACATGGAAAGACTTGGACCTATGAAGGAAGATGCTATTCACCTTCGGAAAAACAGATGACAGGTGGAATAAACAATTATGGTCTCATAAGTATGTGTATGAGTATATACGTGTGAATACATATATGTTTATAGAAATCTATGCATATGGATATATATCCACACTTAATTGTAGCCTTCTTTAGGGTGGTGGGCAGAGGGAGGGAAAAAAAGTAAAATAAAAGTACACAGCAGAGAACAAAAGAAAACCAACAAGGAAGCAAAGCTGGGCAACTTTTAAAACAACGTCTAGTATTTATTTCGTAGGTTTTCTTGAAATAGAAATTTATTGTTTTATACTGAATCCTCTCACCTCTCACCTGCCTCATGGCAATTTTTTTTTTCTTTTCTCAATTTGTATTTCAGTTTAAAATTTTTTAAAAATTACCAAAAAAAGATTTTTTTATTATAAACTTAATAATCAATCACCAAAGTTTGGGTTTTTTAAAGTATCATTTTAATAAGATAATAACAAAATTGCCCTATTTGTTTCTGGCCCCTTACGAACTTTTCTGTTTTCTTCTGCGTATTGTTTTCATGCTTTATCAATACTCTTCCCTCCACCTTTTTTGGGGGGGGGGAGGGGGCATTCCTATCACTTTCCATTAACTCACACCTACTCTCACTTCTCAAAGAAAAGCCCTTCTTTGGAATAAAGTAAACCAAGAATGCCAAATCAGTACATTAGCTATCTTTGAAAATGTATCTCATTCTACACCTCTAGTTCATCCCTTCTCTACAAGTGGCAGGAGGCGTGCTTCATCATCAGTCTTATGAAGTCATGACTGGTTCTTGCATTGATCAGAATTCTGAAGTCTTTCAGTTTTTCCTTTATATTGTTGTAGCTATCATGATATCTATTCTCCTAGTTCTACTCATTTTACTTTGATTCAGTTCATTCAAATCTCTCCAAGTTTCTCTGATGTCTTCATATTTGTTATTTCCTATGGATGATGATATTCCATTAAATCCATACAAGTATTTGTTCAGTCAGTCCCCACAAGACGGGCACCAACTATTTCCAGTTCTTTGCTATAACAAAAAGAGCCATTATGAACATTTTTGTACGTGAGTTGTTTCCATATGTCTTTGCTTTGGAACATACGGCTAGGAGTAGAATAAGTAGTATCAAATGGTGAAAGGGAATGTACAGTTTGGTGACTTCCTGGGTACAGTTCCTTTTCTACAAGCTCCTATCTCTGTTTTGCCTTTAGGACAAAACATAAAACTCTTCTGTTTAGCACTTAAATCCCTTTAAACGTGGCTCCAACCTAATTTGTCTTATTATGTGTTACCCCTCTTAATATATTCAATGCTTCAGCCAAACTGGCCCTTCTGACTATTCCTCATACATGACATTCTATATCCCATCTATTTACTTTTGCCCAGAACACACTACCTCTGTACTTCTACTTCTTAGGCGTCCCTAAATTCCTTCAAAGTTCAGCTCAAGCACTAATTCCTATACAAGGTTTTTCATGATCCTCTCCAGCTACTAGTGCCTTTCTGTGCCCCCTCACCTCCAACCACCTTGTTCATTTATATGTTTACATGTCTTTTCCCACAAAAGAATGGAACTTCCTTTAAGTAGAAACTACTCCATTTCAGCTTTTGAATCCCCAGGCTTAGCCTAGAGTCTGGCATACAAGTGCTCAATAAATGTTTACTATTCTGGTGGTTATTAATATCTTCACAAAGTTCTACTCTGATGCCCTGTGTCCTGGTGAGGGAGTGACCCTGGGCTTGAAGAGTCTTAAGTTCTGGCCAGTTCTACAATGCTTGAAAGTCACGGAGTATGGCATTCCCTAAAGAGTCTGTTTTCTGAAGACCAGACTAATTAAGTATGGAGAAGTTTATACCAGAAGATGACCACTTGACAGTGAATTCTTTGGCCATAGCAAACCAGGAATTAAAAGATACAAAATGGCCCCTAGTACTACATGACTCCCTTCTGCTTTTTCTGTCACAGGGACAGAGTAATGGAAAAGGGGACAAAGGGCACAAACAATCACACGTGATATCCTTATCCAAGGACCAATGAGCAGGCCTAATTCTGGAGGAATTGAATCATATCAATTTTGACCTTCTTGCTATAGGCTAAATCTGAAAAAAGAAGCAAGCTGCAGCCAATGGAAGGTGGTCTTAATAGTACTCCTTGAAGAGACAAAAAAAGGAGTCAAGGTAGAGATTGCTTTATTGCAGACAATAAGAAACATTCACAGGATGTTTGGTCATCTCATATTGCAGTTCCCATGAAAAATATTGGAAAAACACCACCACACATCAACAATGGCTAGAAAGGAAAAAGAAGTTTAAAAAAAGAATTCTACAAAGCAGTTAAAACTCTACAAACTAAGTCAATATATGTTTTGATATTCATTGACTTCAATGTAAAAGTGGTGATAGTGAGGATGTGAGAAGTAGATCATGAAGCACAGTTCAGGAAGAAGGAATGAATATTGCTGAAGGCTTGAAGACTACAAAGTCTTCTCACATCTTTACGTCATGAACATTTTCTTCAAGAAAAGAATTGACAGGCACTGGAAAAGAAGAGTACTTAATGAAAGTGCAAAAAAATGGATTATATTTTAATGAACAAGAAAAGGCTTATTACTGATGTGGGCTTTATCCCTGTTGTTTATATAGCCAGAATACCAAAAAAACTGAATTAGTAAAAGAAGAAAAACAAAAAAGAGAGATGGCATATACAGATGAGAAACACTCAATCCTGAATTATTTAAATCAGCAATAATGAAAAGTAGGTAATGTAAAATAGAAATTACATTGACATGGATTATCATAAATATTATTTTATAGAGAAGTTTAATCAATGTAAAGTAGTTGCTACAAGACCAAAAGATTCCAGAAAGTATTTTAATCAGGAAACACTTCACTCACTTTAGTGCCAAGTGGAGAGAGAGAGAGAGAGAGAGAGAGAGAGAGAGAGAGAGAGAGAGCACAACCAAAGACAACTCCAATTTAAAACATAAACTCATTTGTAAAATCTTATCAAAAAGGATTATAGATGATTACAAGCAGTTTCACATCATAAAGCAGAAAGAAACAGTTGAAAAGCCATCCCAAGCATGTTTAAGGTTGAAAATAGAAGGAAAACAAGCAGAAGAAAAAAATGAGAAAAAAATCTGCAAAGATTTTTATAACAAATTTCTACCACCGAAACAGTGGAGTCACCAGACTAAGGCATTAGCGTCACAATCCCAGATGTGCTTACATGCAAGACAGGAATGGAACTAAAGAGAACAAGGATGGAAAATACATTTGAAATAGACTAAATATACACAGAAAAAACAGTTACTTGCAAGAGTCAAGCACATTATAAGGCATGGAGAAATCAAGTCACAAGATATATTTAAATAATGGCATCAAAGATGTGGGAAAAAAATCTTGACCCTTTATTACTATCAAATAAAAGTGACTGAACAAACATCAACTACTGATCTACAAACCCACTTTCCTATCTCCACAAAATTTTTACGAGATTCATCTCCACATAAACTGAAGGTATCCTCAATGAGGATATTTTTTCAAGTAAAAAGAATTCGTTCTCAAGAATTATTCAACAATGGACCATGTCTTTATAGTTTTGCAACTGACTTTCAGAAGCAGCAAAATGCTACCTCTGAAAGGTTCTCTTCCATGGCAGTTATGAGCAGGCTGCGATATATAACCAAAGAGCAACTTGGAAAAAGAGTAAAAGATGTAATTAGGAAAATGTGTGAATGGAAGAGAAAATGGTTCTGATTACATGGTGAAGGCAAGGTATAAGAAGACAGTGAGAATTCTCCACTGGCATCTTTACAATGTCAGCAGAAAGTTACAAAGGCCTCCAGAATATTGGAATCCTATGTTAAACTTATGCTAGAATATGAACAAAAATCACAAAGAATGGGCAGTCAGATTTGTGTTACAGTCTATCGAATATCCATATCAATGAATTCACAGATCCTTGAGTACTGAGCATCAAATTATTAACAACTTACAAGAATATCTATGTCACACACATGCACACACACATACACACAAGCACTTTTTTCTTTTCTTTTACTGAGCTATACTTTTTATGAGAGGTTGGCCTATTTCTTTAGAAATCATATTTCTGTTAACCACTGGTTTTGATGAATCATAGAATATTGAGCTAAAGTAAAATTTAAAATAATCTAACTTTATCCTCTCATTTTATAAATAAGGACAATGAGGCCCAGAAATGTGAAATGACTTTCCCAAGATGACAGAAGGAGTTGGTGGCAGTCAGGACTTAGCTCACTCCTCAAGATTTCTTCCATTACCCCATGATCCTCTTCCTTCACACGAACAGAACAAAAGGAGTACTAGAGAATATAAAAGTAACTGGTAAACACCATTTAAACATCCTCTACTAAAAAGGTGCACTAGGAGACAAGAGTACACCTAGAAATTTTGTTCTGTGAAATGCAAAATAAATGATTTTGTTATCCCGAAATACATACCTCAAATGTTGCTAGATAAAATATAGCTAGAAATTGCTGAAAACGTGCATATTTGAGTCTTAAAGAGGCAGTGGGTTGAAAGGCAAACAACTGTGAATCTGGAATCAGAAGACCTAAACTTGAGTCCCACCCCCACCAACTCACTCTTGAATCTAACTCTCCTCATTTGTAAAATGGAGACAATAATCTTTAAACTAGTCAGTCTATTACTATACACAGCAGTAATACTGTAAGTTTTACTGGATGTTTGAAATAGAGTTTTTCAAGCCAAGAGACAAAAATTAATATAATTACTGACTATAAGAGTAGCTCAAAGAATATGAAATAGGGTATTTATTTTAATTAGTGCAACCATTAAGAATATTATTCATCAAAATACGTTTTCATCAGATACAATGTACCCTGAGGAGCCCTTTACAGGATCAGTATATATAAACAAAAACACTAGGATACATATCAGGACAACTGGAGATGGCCCTGGATGCAGTGGGAGACCTTGACCTTTTTAAGCTAAGGTCTTTCCCAAGTCTCAGTTTGTTTGAGGCAACACCAATTGATTAAAGCTAGGTAAGAAGTGAAGCAAAGAATGGCCTCTTTTACCTAGTTAAAAAAAAATCAATCTGGGAGGAAAAGATCCTCAGTGTTTCTGAGCAGAAACAGCTGCTATTTACACTCACTCTGAGCCATCAAAGGCCAAACAATGACCCAGTGAGGCTTGGGCTGGGACCTACTGTTGGCTAATCAATGAGAGCCAGAATGTTTAGGATTTAAAGCAAGGTCCTTAAAAAAGAAATCTAGCCCATAAACCCCAAGACATCTTGTGAGGTTTCACTGATCAAAATTTATATTCCTTTGGGTAGAGCACCTGCAGGTAAGGGTATGCTTCCCTATGTTGGCAGAGGGAGAGGAGGGAGGAAGGAAGGAAGGAAGGAATGTTGCCCAACTGGAAATGGCCAGTTGGGTCCCTGGCTCTGGAGGAGAGAGTGAGGCTGGTGACTTTGCACAGCCCTGACTCACTTAACTCCAATTTACTGCCTCACTGAAATCCAAGTCATGACATCACCTTCTTGATGTCATGGTCCTCTTTGAAAATGAAGGACAAACAACAAGGATATCAACAGTTTAATTTATCTGGTAAATGACTAAAGTCATAATCATCAGTACATCAATACCTTATGTAAGAATTTTCTGGTGTGTGTCTTTACACAGAATATGAGACAACTCCTCACATTAGTTCTGAACATTTATATGGCAAATGTCTGATACAGGCTCAGTGGTGAGCACTGGTAGTAATATATCCCTATTTAAACAACTGTACAAGGTAGCTCCATTCTTCAAGAGTGTGCATACTCCCCCAAATGGCCACAAAGGGAAGTTGAAGAAAGCCTGCTGCCATGGAAAGAATATCTGAATTAGAATCTCAGCTCTGCCACTTACTACCTATGTGTCCTTGGCAAGTCACTTAACCAACCTCACTGTGCCTCGTCTAAAAGACAAAGGGACCTCTAAATTTCCTTGTTTAAGGCAAGACAATAGGGATGAATTTATTCTATGATCACTAAGGGGCATTAAAATGATAGAAGAGTGTGCCTTCTGGCTTCCCATCTGTCACAAGTCCTCAATGGCCTCTAAGGTGAGTAAAAAAAGTCTTAAAATAATTCCTGTTGTTTTCTTACCTTTGACAAGCTTCTTTATCTATTACCCAGTAAGGAAATGTAACGATAAGGGCTGCTACTTCTAGTATTAAGGTGACTAATACAAGGATTAATATTTTCATTTTACAGATGAGGAAATGAGACTCAGAGCTAAGAGATGACTTGTATGAGATAACACAACTGCTGAGTACTGGAACTTGAACTCAAACCTATGTCTTTTGATTCCAAGTCCAACGTTACTTACATTTTACAATACTGGCCCTTCCTCAGACTTCAATGTACATGTTTTCCAGGGCAGGTATAGGGAGAAGGAACTACAAGGGACTGAAGAAGGAACTGAAGGGACTACAGTCTAGAAGAGAATGTGACTTTCTTCATTCTTGAAATAAGACTAACATGATAACAGAAAAGCACCCAATGTTGGATATAGAACTATTTTTTCTAAAAAACCCCCCGAGCGAATGCCTTAGATGAAGTGGCAGGCTGCCTCAGCACAGCTCTCACAGATATAGGCATATGGGTTGAGAATTTTAACGTGCAGAGAAAATCTTCAAACAGAAAGTGAGGGTTCTCTCACTATCCCTGAAGAAAGTAACTTTGGGATGGAAAGGATGGCTTATAAAACATGGGAAGAGGTACCAACAACAAGCAGGACAAGCATCAGTGAGCACAAGTGTCCTATTAGATCTATGTGTGAAAAGGTCAAGAAGATGGAACCACAGTCCAGTGTCCACTGGGCTGTGACACCACTCAAACTGCAATGTACTTTATGGAACTTGACAAAATAATGACATTCACTCAAAAAGAACAAAAGGTCTGAAGCCTTATGGGAAACAATGGGGAAAAGAAAGAATTAAGAGGACAAGGGCATTACCAGATCACAAACTATGTTAGAAATATAAGTAAAACTGAAAACTGCTTTAATAGTGATTCAAAAGAGAAAGGTAGATAAATGGCATTAACCAGACCCAGAAATAAGCAAACATAGCAGCCAAGAAATCAAACTACTGGGTAAATAACTCACTATTCAATAAGAATTGATGGAAAAATTGGAAGAAAATAGAAATTAAGATTATACCAGTATCTCACACCCACAGTCTAAATAAAAAAGTCACATATAAAGATTTAGAAAACAGGAGATCTCTTTCACAACTATGGCTTGGGTGGGGGGGGGCAGGTGAGGGGAATTGTGAAGGAAGGGGGAGGGGAGGACACATTCTTAACCAAACGTGGGTTTGCATTAAATATTTCTGGCAAGTCAGATGTCAATACATACAGAGAGCACATGGTATGGTGGACAGAGCTGGCCTTGGGCTCAGGCAGACCAAGGTTCCAGTCTCCACTGTGAAGCAGACTGGTTGGATGACCCCAAGCAAGTCAAATTGCAGTCAAATTCAACTCATAAGTTGAAATCACAGATCCAGTCCCAAAAAGAATCCAAGATAAACAATGAACTGACTCAAATATATAAGACCAAAAGGCACTCCCTAAAATAAGTAATCAAATATAATGAACAAATAATTTTCAGAAGAAAAAATGTAAATGATCAGCTACCATATGAAAGACTACTCCAAATCACTAATATGAGTAATATCCAAACAGCAGGAACAGCAACACAAAGTCCAGTAAGGTAGATCCTGGCTTTAAAACTTGCTATGTGTGCATGTGGACAAGTCATTGGACCTTTTTGTGCCTCAGTTAATACGTCTATATACAATGTGGATAAGAATGTTCCCACTACTACCTAACAAACCTGCTGTGAAGAAAGTGCTTTGTAAACCTTAATGCAATCCATGTGATGTTTCACCACTTTTAGAGGTACAGTTGTATGTAAAAGCATTAGTTCTTTCAAATGCTCAATAATGAACCTCTTACTAGATTCTTAAAATAGCCAAAGAAACTGAAAACTATGTTGAATATCTAGATACAAAAGTAAAAACATCTCCTGCCTTGTTTCTCCAGTTCTGAATCAGACTCATCAGCAAAAGTTCTAATATGTGATTCCTTCAGTAAGTTCAATTTCAGCTCTACCTCTGAGGTAAGTCCAGAACTTTAACCAGAACAAGTGGCAACATGATCACTAAAAACTCAGACCTGAGTCTGAAGATGAATCTATGTCAGCTTTCAAAAACATGAACTTTCAGAATTTCACAGGGAGTCTACTCCCAACATTCCAAAGCTGGAGGAAAAGAGGCAACCTAGAGTGGTGAAAAGAGCATTGGCTTTGGAGTCAGGAAGACCTGTGTTCAAATCCTACCTTATATAATGGCTATGTGACCCTGAACTAATCCCTCAATCTCTTCTCCAGCCCAGTTTCCTCATCTATATAATGAGGGCATTGGACTTGATGACCTCTAAGGTCCCTTCCAGCTCTGAATCTATGATTCTGTGATTGATTGGGTAATTACAACAGATGCCTTGCAAGACTGTATTACAATATGCATATGAATTACAGTGTGATAAAGGATTTGGAGTCAAAGAAATTGGATTCCAATCCTACTTTTTTCAATTTAGTACTTGTATGACCTGAGGCATTCCATACCATGAGGCCTGTTTTCCCATTCACAAAATTATAGAGGTGGATTAGATGATCTCTTAAGATTCATTCCAACTTTAAATCCAATGATCCTATACAAAGGTTTTTAAATGTTACATAAAAATTTTAAATTGTATTTTCAGTTTGCTACTCCTTATCAATACTGCATATCTAAGAAAGCTTGATAGTGATTTCTAAATCTCTACATTAAAAGAAAAGATATCACTAAGAGGTTAAGTGACAACCTCAGTGCTACATAAGAAAATCAGGACTGGGAGAGGATCAGAAATCAGAATCATTAACTTCTAGCCTTGTGCTGAGGTCCCTGAGCTACTTCACCCTTTCAATTTCATACAGAAAACAAAGTATCAATAGCTGAATAATGGGGATACAGGGAAGAGATAGGGTGGTTAAAAAAATCCAAGGTAACATTCTACTGACACTATTAACACTTAAATCTAGTGTATTATTACCTCAGTCACCTTTCGATCCACTTCTGTGCCATCTACATAATATACATCAGTGATAACACGTGTAATTAACGTGCGTACTTCACGTATAGTTCGCATGTGGCGATGTAAGACCTGGCCAGGTGGGGGCTGAGGCAAGTCAAATTCTTCTTCTCCCTATAATGTTTAAACAGCAGAACAGAGAATTAACACATTACTACAAATGGATATAACTATGACCCAACCAGTTCAAAATGATCTAATTAATGTGTTTCATGAAATTTGAATACAGTAAAACTACATGAATTAGTTACAGCTAGAACCAGATATAAGATTTCTCCCAGAGTTTAAATATTAAGTACATAATCTACTCAATAGATATACCGTATATGTATTACACCTAAAGACTTGGGTTAATGTCTACAAACAAATTTTGATCAAGTGAGAATCCTGTTTATAGTTTTATCATAAAGAAAAATAATTTATTAACTCAAATAAAACCTTGTGCCTTTATGAAAGCTGACATGTGAAAACAACGAATGAAACTTGGCTCATGCTAGAAAATAAAACATATAATTTTTTTCCATCCAGTTTTGTGATTTCATCAATGTAGAATTCCTGGTGTGTAAACCTCCCGTACCCACATCACAGTTGCAACTTGCAATTTGTACTCTCAGAGGGTTGTCTGAGGCACTGAGGGAAAAAATGACTTGCTTGTGGTCACGCAGATTGTATGCGTCAAAGGCAACTCTAATCTAGGTCTACCTGACTCGAATGCCAGTCCTCTATGTAATGCCATGCTGTTTTTACAAATTTTTAGTTCTTAAAAAATTTTTTTGAAATTAAAATTTAATTTTTTTATTTTAATTTTTCTCATTCTACTATGAACTGATCACAAGTGAAGTGCTGGTTCTAGGGAAAAAACTTCCTCCGAATTGTTACATTCATTTAGTTTTTCTCCAGTATGGAATCTCCATTATGGAATCAGAACTGTACTTATATGGAAGGATTTATCATATTCATTATATTTATAAGGTTTCTTTCTAATATGAATTCTACGGTGGGAAATACGGTATATGAGTTATAACTAAAGGTCTTGGTAGAGATGTAAAAAGAGCAGACTATGAAGTCAAATGACCTAGGTTCCAATCCCAGCTCTGACACTAGCTATTTTAAGTCATTTAATCTCTTAAGCCACAGTTTCCTTATGTGTAAGGGATTTGGCCTAGATTAGCTCTGAGCTTTCTTTTCAGCTCTAAACCTATGATCTTTCCCACATTAAAGGTTTTTCAAATACGAATTCTGATAGCTAATAAGTTGTAACTTCTGACATACACTTGCAAGATTCATATTTCACAAGGAACTACAAAAACTAAAGAATTCAAACAAATAAATTAATCACTTAAATATAAACATCACATTATTTCATACCAATAGTTATTTCCTCTACAACATCTCATGTTTATTGTCCCATTCTCTCCACTTGCATAGCCACTTAGACCCTCATCATCTCTCACTTGGACTTTTACAGTTTCCTAACTAGCTTCCTTGCCATATTCCATTCCCATACATCTTCCACAGAGGTACTGATGTGATTTTTTCATAAAGTGCAGTTCCAATCTTGTCACTGTCTCTCCCTCTGTCCCCCACCATACACCTCAATAAACCCCAACAGCTACCTATGATCTCTAAACTCTTCTGTTTGCCTTTTAAGGTTCCTTACAACCTGGTCTCAACTTTGCTTTCTATATTACATATCACTCCCCTCCACATACTCTAAAGTGCAGTCAAACATCTTAAAACTTGACAATATATTTCCTACTGCCACGTCTGCACTGACTGCACCTCTCAACCCTCCACTTCTCAGAATCCATGATATCCGCAAAAAACTGAGCTCAAGCACCACTTTTTCCATGAATCCTATGCCAGTCCCTCCAGCTAATAGCACTCTCCCTACCAAGGTTACCTTGTATTTCTTTTGCAATACCTATTTACACATGTTATGTTCCCTGTTAGAATGTAAGCTACTTGTAAGCATACATCATTTCATTTTTGTTCCTTTATCTCTAGCTCCTAGTACAGTGCCTGACACATAAAGGGCGTATTAATGCTTGCTGATTGAGCGAATGCTTGTTCAGAACAGTTCACCCCTGCTAGTACTGCTTTAAAGGTGAAAGGATTTACACATCTTTTCAGTTGTTCAGACCAAGCCTCCATAATACATCCTTTTGCTGCTACTGCTGAAAGTGAAATCACTTGCCACGAGGGAAATACGTAGAATGAAATAAATTCATATTTTCTACTTTTCATACTTGAAGTGGGGAAAACATGTTAATAAAAAGCTACCCTGTGAAAATAAGTTTCTAAGAAATCTAAGACATTCTAACACAAAGGTTGAAATTTAAACATTATTATTCATAGATAGGTACTAAGTAATAGATTGTAATGATAATAGATAACATTTGTAGTTTAAAGGTTTGTGTATATGTGTGTGTGTATATATATATATATATACACACACACATATATAAAAATAAATAATCTCATTTGATCTTCACAACAACTGTAGGAGGCAGGTACTATTATTACTCCCATTCTTCAGGTAAGAAAACTGAGGCTAAACAAGGTTAAGTGATTTGCTTGGATTCACAGAGCCATCAAAGGTCTGAAGCAAGGTCTGAACTAAAGAATTCTTAATCCCAAGTGGAATGCTTTAGCCACACTATCACAATTCTATATGGTATAGCTATTACATCAGACAGCCACAAAAATAAAAGAGAATAAAAATGCCCCATAGCATTTGTACATTCCTTAAATATAATCATATGGCTATCTAAGCAGTCTGTACAAATACAGAAGCCATACAATGGGAGAAACCAACTGATATCAGCAGAAAAACAGGTAAGACAGAGATGAAAAAGGAAAGGACAGAAAAACTAATGTTGTTTTCTCTCATGAATAGCTCTCCGAAAAAGACCTTTAAGAGAGTGAAAAGCTTAATTTTTTTATTCATAAATGAAGTGGACAAGAGCAATATCAAAGAAAACACTCCTTTGAATACAGAGAAATCTTAGTTGCAGGGACATAATTCAAAATTTAAGGACTACAGGAGCACATTAGTTTCCACTAAAACAGGGCTGTCTTTTTTTTTTTTTTTGCTTTTTTTGGTGAGGCAATTGAGGTTAAGTGACTTGCCCAGGGTCACACAGCTAGTAAGTGTCATGTGTCTGAGGCCACATTTGAACTCAGGTCCTCCTGACTCCAAGGCCAGAGCTCTATCTACTGCGCTACCTAGATGCCACAAAACAGGCCTAAGTCTTAACCACAATGGATAGCATTAAAAGTTTCTACATCCTTGGCTTTTTCACCATACAGAAAGCATCAAAAGATGAAAGGGATATGAGTCAATGGCAAAGCTGGGACTAGAAGTCAGATCTCCAGACTTTAAGATGACCGCTCTCCATGTTAAGTACAGATAAAGTTTACCACTGTTTGCAAGGAAAGGGGCATCATGGCATAGTACATAGAAAGCTGGCCCCATGAGGGCAGGTAGGTGGTACAGTGGATAAAGCACCAGCCCTGGAGTCAGGAGGACCTGAGTTCAAATCTGGCCTCAGACACATAACACTCACTAGCTGTGTGACTGTGGGCAAGTCACTTAACCCCCAATTGCCTCACCAAAAAAAAAAAAAAAAAAAAAAAAGCTGGCCCCCAACATTAGGAAGGCCTGTGTTCAAACGCTGCCTCTGAGACCTAAGTCACTTAACTTCCCATGGCTGCCAGGCAATCCCCTATACCTACAAGTTGTGCCCATCTGAATTGGTATAAGAAATTTCCTCACTCAAAAGTTCCCCACGCCAATGAAATCATAGGTCTAGAAAAGATTTTAGGTGAGAAAAGAGAAAGAAGCAGTAATTAATTTTGGGGGGGGGGTCTGAACCAATTAGTTCATCTATGTAGGGAACATGCAGTGTACAAATTCCCTCCACTGATACAGACTGACAAATCTTTTGTAATTTATAGCCTTAGAGGGCTTCTAAGGATATTAAGAATTTAAGAGACCTATCCAAGGACACTAAGCTAGAATGTATCAGAGGCAGAGACTAAACCAGTTCTTCCTCACTCTAAGGCAGGCTCTCCATCCACCACGCCATACAGCCAAAGCTTAAAACATGGACCCAAATTATTAAGCAGTAAGAGTCAACTAACACCTCAAAGAGGAAAACAGGGAAATAGGAGACTGATGTGGTACATCTCTTGTGCCAGGATTATCTACTCCAAGTGTGTTGAAACTACCATACCTTAGAGATAATACACCTTTTCAGAACATCACCTCTTTATCCAGGCATTTTTATAGGCAATAAAGGATTCTTATAATGCCTCATAGAGTTTTACTGCTAAAGATGCATGGATAAATGAAATGAGCTAGGATTGTGTTACAGCTCAACACAGGCGCCCTCAGAAAGCACCTGATGAGGTTTATGATTAAAAAGAAGCCTTTCCTAAATAGATCCAAAGTGAAGATGACCCCTAACTTATTTATTGATAGGCTAAGTAAGAGCACATAGCTGACCCTCTATCAGTTTCCATTTTTTTTCCTCCCAAGGACCTCATAGCCATCTAAAGAAATCTTTAAAATTCATTTTCAGATTTGTTAATCTAATATATAACTTTGTCCTTAAGACCAACTAATTTTTAGTGTCTTATTATATTATCAGATTTCTTCCTCCACCCCAAATCTTACCAGTTTCTGATACTTTCCCACCCACTACAAATCTTAATACCTTCTCCACAGTCCCCAAGTTCTAACCTGACCTCTTTTTAATCCTACTACTTGTGCTCCTCCTGATCATGAACAGTACCTCCTCCAACCCGTTCCCACCAACTTTCAGTCCTCCTCACATTCCCATAAAAAGGACTCCTAGGAACTATAGGGAAGTAGACTAAGTCCTGATAGGTGAGTAAAGGACAGGAAGATACTCAAGGCAACAATATTCTGAGAGACACAAAATAGGGTACAGACTGTTCTTTCAAGAGAAAGGAGATCTACTTAAACTCAAATACGACTCAGTTTTCCCTGTAACATTAGAAATTAGTTATAATTCTAACATCTCCCACTCCACTTCCATTGTGAGAGTATCCCTAATGCTCAATAGGAAACATAGCCCTATACTGTCAAGGTCTCATCTTCTCTGTTGACTAATACATGACTATTATCCAGTAGATCACACAGTTTAAAAGATCCCAGGGAGGCCCCACACCTGTTCTTACCTGGCTATGCAAAGAGTCAGTATCATCTCCTGAGACATTTGCAGGCTTCTCAGCATTCCTCCTCTCAGTCTGTACCTTAGCATCTTGTTTCCCAAGGTTCTGGTCAGCCATGCTGGTTCCCACCTCTACTTGTTCAGACACTCCTTTCATGGTTTGTGTTGCTACTGAAACAACAATTGGAGCCCAAAGGGAATGTTCTGTTGTCTGGACTTCTTTGTTATGTGTCTTGGGCCAAATGCTTTCCCCTCTGGTTCCTGGGCTTGTAGATAAGACTTTACTGGATTTGTCCTGACTGGTTTTTGAGTCTTCCTGTTCATCTCCTGCCACATTCATCTCCACAGTATCTCCTGCTGGACTGGATGGCACTTGTGTGACAGTCTGTTGTGCAGCTGGGGAAACAGGGGCCTCAACATGGGAAGTATGCTTGATAGGCTGTTGCTGGCATGGCCAGGGGCTAGGGTCATCCTCCATTTTTTCATCTTCCACTTCTTGAGTGCTTGGGAAATCGAATAAATCTCCCCTGAAAACCAACCACACAGAGAGATCATGTCATAAACAAACTGATTTGTCTGAATCAAGATTCAAAAGACAAGCCTTTTTACAAGTGCTCCACACCCCCTTCCATTCCTGCGGTGTTCCCCTTACAGCATGAGCACACACCACGTCCCATTCACCACTAGGTGAGACTAAAATACACAAAATAGATTTGGCAAACCCGAGTTCCAGTCTTTCCACCAAATAAGAAAATGTGAGTGTCCAGACTACTTCCACCATGTGAAATGCAGATGGTGACAAGATTGAGATTGTTGTTACTGGTAATTGTGTGTATGAAGTTTTATATCATGATCTTAAGTAGCTGTTCCTGTGAAATAAGAATGGTAAGTTCACAATTACTTCAACCTGACAATACTATTTTTGCAAAATGTTTTCCATTTTTATTGACAATACTATTGTCATAAGAAAAACAAGAAAACAGAAAAACTGAATTTCTTATCAGTCAACAACAATGTAAGAATTTGCTTTTTAAAAGGAAGTTAGAGCATGATTTTTATACACAAAGTAATGTTTCTAATACTTTTCTGAGTCTAACTGACTTCTATCAGGTTTGCTACGGGCTCACACTCCATAAGCAAATAGGGATATTTTAGGTTTTCCTTTTATTAGTAGACATTATGAGGAATGGAATGACATGGATAAAGGTCAAGAAGGACAAGCAACCATAGATGGGCTGCCATCTGCATGGCTGGATAGAATACACAGAATAGATATCAATACATGTATAAGAACACAGATCCATTAGAATATTTATTAGTTAATTAGCAGTATTTATCAGTTAATAATACTTCTACTTTTTGCAATACTAATCAAACCCAATATTTATTTTTGGGAAAGGAGCCCAATTTAAAAGGCAGTAAGTTGCAGTTAAGCTTCCAGCTCTGTCAGCTACAGTGGTCAAATCAAAAAGCATTTATATTAAGCATCTAATATGTGCCAGCCACTATGTTAAAGCTCTGAGGATACAAAGAAAGGCAAGAACAGTCCCTGTCCTCAAGGGATTCACATTCTGACGGGGAGAAAATATGCTAAATAACTATGTGCACTCACAATATACAGAGAGTAAAATGAAATATAAATCAACTGGAGTTAGTCTAGGGAGGTGGTCCGATGGATAGAGTGTTGGAGTTGGAGTCAGGAAGACCCAAGTTTGAATCCTGCCTCAGACATTTACCAGATGTGTGACCTGCAGACAAGTCACCTAACCTCTCTACCCTGTGTTTCCTCATCTGTAAAATGGTAATAACTATAGCACCTACTTCATGGGGTTGTTGTGAGGATTAAATGAGATAACACGTAAAGAGTTTTGCAAACTTTAAAGCATTATGTAAATGGTGACGGTGGTGGTGGTAGTTGTTGTAACCACCTTTGGATAACTTTGCTCTTCAAAAGCTACAAAGATGCTATTTTTTATCACTCATGGAACAGTGAAACTCTAAATAAAATATTCCTTGTCGATGGTGCAGTCATCATAAACAGACCAAGATCAAAAGGCCTGGACCAACAGGACAAGTACGGCTAATATAAAGCTGTGATATATTCACTGGTACAAAAGTGTAGAGGGTACTGAAGAGAAACACGTGGTGAAGACAGCAGCAGAACGTAAACAGCTATCTCTGCATACATGTGCAATATTGCACTAGAGAACAAAGAGACCTCTTCTCACCCTCAGGATCTATAAAATTCCCAACTATATAGGAGCACCTGCTAAACTGGAGAGTAGAGAGCTGACAGACACCTGGATAATGAACACATTATTTACAGTCAGGTAAATGTAAAAAGTTTCATGATTTTGTCTTTCAGGGATCTATACAAGAAGCCCATGGTTCAGCTATTAATGTAAAATATCTAGATTAGGTACTATTACTAAGAGGGCTTTAAAACACAAATACTTAAAAACCAAAATGTTCCTAAAAGTTCTTTGTTAAAGTAGGAGCTAAACAATGGAAAGAAATTCTCAGGTACTTTCTTTGGAAATAAAGAAGAAAGCCAAGAAATTAACTTAACAAAATGGCAAAATAAACCTTTTGTTTTAATTATCTGGGATATTTTAGGTGAAAGTGTTTTGGAGCTAAAATTACCTAGAACTGCAGGAAACTGCATTTGCGGTATATAGACACAATCTCAGATATAGATTGGTTTTACATTGTTCTTTCTAAATATGAACCTTATCTGCTTAATTTCAGCAAATAATGATCAGGAACTAATAATAACCAAAATCCTAATGAGAAAAGTAAGTTTTATCTTTTCCTTAATACTATTTGATATTAGTAAAATATGAAAAAGAAATGAGCAAATTTCAGGTTTTAAATCTAAATATGTTTGTTAAGATAGTAGAGATTAAGGAACACAGCCCTTTGGGATGTTTGCTTATCATTAAAGTGGAATACACCATCTGCTTTTCTGTATTTTCAAGTAAAACTAGATTATAAGCACCTAATTAAACACAGCTCGTTGAATGCAGGGCCTATATTTTATATTTCTTTATATTCTTCACGGTG
The DNA here is from genome assembly GCF_900497805.2 of Vombatus ursinus. NCBI lineage: Eukaryota > Metazoa > Chordata > Mammalia > Diprotodontia > Vombatidae > Vombatus > Vombatus ursinus. The sequence goes on along the minus strand of NW_020954572.1, from coordinate 18,343,893 downwards.
TCTAGTACAGGACCTTGCACACAATACTCGGTAAATATCTGTTGGTTTGATTTGAAATAAAAACAGTGGAAAATAACAAGTGTTAAATTGGTCTTAGGGCTTCAGTACTTGCATTCATGAGACATAATGCCATGAACAGAAATCTTTTTCAGTGGTTCAGTCAGCCATTTTCCTCACAAGTATTTGCTAAGTAGTATTCACATCACTGTATTATTCCCTTTGGGAGTTTGGGTACATGGTACAAGAAACAGCATTAAGGAAAAGCATAGAAAGATCTGAATCTATATTATATTACTATTCATTTGTTTTCTTGCTCTTATCCTCTATATCTATTTACTTTAATGACAGATGACTATTCAACTTATCTCCTAACAGTATTAAAAATGTTTGCATCTGGGGCAGCTAGGTGGCGCAGTGGATAGAGCACTGGCCTTGAAGTCAGGAGGACCTGAGTTCAAATTCGGCCTCAGACCAAACACTTGACACTTACTAGCTGTGTGACCCTGGGTAAGTCACTTAACCCCAACTGCCTAAGCAAAAAAAAAAAAAAAGTTTGCGTTTGTTTTTCCAGAGGTAATGAATGATAATTAACAATTATGCAAACAAATTATATTCTTGGCTTCCCTAAAAGGCAGCAATAAATGGGGACTTCAGTCTTAATTATTTCTTGCAGCAGTGGAAAGGCAAAAGACTTGAAAAGATAAATGAAAAATCAGAAATCAGACATTAGGTATGCCTGGGCAATATGATATTTAAAAACAAGTAAACAATAATCAACTACTACATACCAAGTGTAATACCTGAACTGTACAACTAGATGCAGTAACCATTAAAAACAAAGTAAAAAGTTTCCTCCTTAATGGCAAATGTAGGTCTTTGCCTAATATATCAGTAGTATTTTGACTAAGATACAAGACACAGTATTCCAATGATGGACTTCATGAGTTTGAAGTCATCTGTTCCAGGACTTAGTTATTTTGGAGAATTGCTACTATGTATGGTAGAATGTATCTTTTTATATATAATAACTCTCCTCATTAATTTGCTGAGATGAGATGGAAGAATTCATATGGATCATCCTGCCAGCATCCTGAACCCTCAGGCCATCAATTTAAATGATAATTCTGTCATATTCAACGATGGTTTTAGTGAGCCACCAAATCAGTAGTGTGGACAAATCATTTCATCTAACACATAAGCGGCATCACTCTAATTCTGTGCTATATTTAGGGAGGACTTGACAAATGACATTGTCTATGGACATCTGTATAACTTAGATAAAATACCTTTGGGACACTCAGCCCCAACCAACTATCAATTTCTTTTATACCAAAAGAATTTTTGCAACTTAGAATAAAATCCTGAAGCCACAAAATGTATGTTGCCTAAATGAACACTACAATTAAGTGCCTCATTAATATGGTGTTTTGTTTTTTAAACAAAGGCACTGCATAGAGATTGACAGATTGAACCTACAATTCCTCATATAACTCTAATGATTATCTCACCTGCAATACTGCAATCAGGTTTCAGGGCTTCAATATCAGAAGAAAAAAAGTCAGTAAGTCAAAGGGAGCACCAAATGATAATACAAAAAAGATAACATGTATCTAATTTTTATAATAGTTTCTCTGAGATAGAGGTTCACATGCATTAATATATTAACCTTCACAATATTCTGATCTTATGAATTGGGAAACTAAAGCACATAAAGATTAATGAATTCATAGGATTCTCGAAGTAAATAGTACTGGAATTAATAAAAAGTAAGTACGCTCTTTAAAAGCCTCATGGTTTAGCCACTTAGCTACACTCACCTAAACCTTCAATGTTTAGGAATTCTTAAAGATGATTCAAAGAAGCTATGAAAGGTAATGAAGATATCTATGTTCAATATGAGAAAAGATTTTCTGCCCATTAAGTATTAGACTCTGGTCCTAAGGAATATATTTCATTGTGCTCCTCCATCCTTAGCTTTAAGGTCATGAGTTACTAACATTTTTCTACTGCTAATATTTGTGATAGTATGTCCAATCTGTAACACCTGCCTATTACTGTCAACACCACTATCCTCCCAGTCACTTGGGCTTAACTTCTCACACTCATACTTAACGCACAAGGTCACGGTCTTAGATAACTCCCATCATCTGCCTCCTTTGTGCTTACACATATGCTGCTGAACAAACATGTAGAAAACCACATTTGCAACCATTTTGGTTGAGTCCACTATAAATTTATAGTACACAACCTTAACTGGGTCCTGACTACTGTTAGAAAATCCTTCTTTACCTCTCTTATCAACACATTATCTCACTCTTCACAGCTCTCCAAACCTTTTTACCCCTCCTCAAACTTCCCATAGCTTCCCCTTCCCCCACATCCTCAGCCCAGAAATCTGACTCATATTTTCTAAAACAAACAAACAAACAACCAACCAAAAACAAAACTGGAGTTCACAGCAATCCCTCTACATGTTTTCTACCACTACCTTCCTCCTTCAATGCTGTCTCACTTGAGCAAGTGGCCTTACTCCTTACCATGATTAACACCATCTCCCCCTCAAGCGATCCTATTCCATATCATCTCTTCCAATAGACTGCCTCCTCTCTCAGTCTACTGACTCCTTCCCTACTGTCTAAAAACATGCCCGGTTGTCCCCTCATCCTGAAAAAAATACTCACTTGATCTTTTCATCCCTGATAACTATCATCCTATAACTTCTGCCCTTTAATGCTAAACTCCCTGAAAAGACCAAACACAACAGGTACCTCTACTTCACCTCCTCTCACATCCTCTTAACTCCTTACAATCCAGTTTCTAACCCCATCATTACTGTAAAACAGTAAAGCTGCTCTCTCAAAAGTTACAATCAATCTCTTTATTGCCAAATCCAACTTTTTTTTTCCATTCTCCTTCTCCTCAACCTTTCTGCAGCCTTTGACACTGCTGATCACTCTCTCTTCCTCGATACTTTCTTCTCTCTGGGTTTTTGGGACACCACTCTTTCCTGTTTCTCCTCCTACAGATCTGACCACTCCTCAGTCTCCTTTGCTGGATCCTCTTCTAGATCAAACTCTCTGACTGTAGGTATCTCACAGAGTTCTTGGGCCCTCTTCCATTCTCCCTCTATACTACTTCACCCGGTGATTTCAGTAATTCTCGTGGACTTAATTATCTTCTCTATACAGATTATTCCCAAATCTACCTATCTTGTCCTGACCTCTTTGCTGACCTCTAACCTCACATCTCCAAATGCCTTTCAGACATCTCAAACTGGATGTTCAGTAGACATCTTAAACTAAACAAATCCAAAGCCAAACTCATTATCTTTCCTTCCAACTCCCCCCCCCACTCCTAATTTTCTATTACTGTTTTTTTCCCTTTTTATTTTAGACAAATGCTAAAACTTAAATATATAATAAGAAAAAGAACCATTGTAAACTTAAATATAAAGTAAGAAAAAAAACAAATAAAAGTCATGTGCACAGCAGAATATAAGAGAGGATTCAAATTATATAGTGATAACTTCATTTCAAGAAAGCCTATATATTAAATACTGTTCATTATGCTGAAAGCTGTCCATCTTTTCTTTACTTCCTTGTAGGTTTTCTTTTGCTCTCTGCTGTACACTTTTTACTTTGTTTTTTTTTTCCCTCCCTCCCCCTACCCACCACTCCAAAGCTACAGTTGAGCACTGGATATATTTATATGTAGGTACTGATGTACACATACACTTATATATGTACATACACATAGATATATAAATATACTTTCCCTAAGAGATTCTACTCCTAATCTTTGTTTTTATTTTTGCGCATTTTTTTTAATTTTTCTATCTCTCCTAACTCGTCTACTTTACTTCCACATGCTACCTTACCCTCCTATTACTTAACCAACCCCGACTCCAGCAATCCCTCCCTTATCCTCCCATTTCCCTCAATCTAAACTCTCTTCTATATCCCCCTTTTAACCTATTCCCACACCCTCCCCCCTAAAGATCCCTCCTTTATTCTCTCCCCCTTCCCTATACCCTTAGAGTTCTATTTCTTTCTAAATTTAGAAGATTTTTATATTTTTCTAAATGTATATGTATTTTCCCCCCTTAAACCCATTCCCGATGACAATAGGTTTCCAGAATTAACAGCTCCCCTCCTCCATCTAATTCTTCTGTGTTGATTCTTTCTCTTGCACCTCATTTGTAAAAGATAATTACTCTTTTAGCTGTACTTGAATAGTTTTACTTTTTGAAGTCATATCATACTTAGGTCTACTCCAATCTTCCTTATAAGTTACTTAATTACTAGTAACAATCTTAGACATAGGTTTTACATTTTTCATACATAAAAGGTAAACATTCTATACTTACTTAGTGCCTTGTAATTGGTCATTGGTTTGTACCTTACATTTCTCTTGGCTCTTTAACTATGTTAAATCTTCTATTGAGTTTTTTTTGTTTTTTGTTGTTGTTTTTTGTTTGTTTTTTTAACGAAGACCTGAAAGTCTGACAATTGATCAAATGTCCATTTTTTTTTATTCAGAATTATGCTTAGCTTTGATGGTTATGATATTTTCGGCCAGAAGCCCAGTTCTTTTGCACTTCAATATGAAGTGTTTAAGACCTGTGATCTTTTAGTGCTGCCACAGCTAGGTCTTGTGTGATTCTAAATGTGGTATTACCATATGTAAATTGTTTTTTTCTTGTTGCTCATAATATTTTGTCCTTGTTCTAGGGGTTTTGAAATTTAACTATAATATTCCTGTGAGTTTTCCTCTTAGCATCTCTTTCAGGTAGTGATCAATGGATTAGGATCCTCATCAGTTCACCCTTCTGACCCTGAACTCAAACCAAGCCCTCCAGCCTCTTGTAAGTGCCCACAGCAGAGGCATCCCCACCCCACTGCTTCTGTACTCACTGTGTGCTGGGTGTCTCTGCAGCACAGTTGGGTCTGGTATTCCTTGTCAGCAAAGGTTCCCTTGATCTTCCCAAGGTCAGATACCCAACTTCCCTCACTGTCCTGGGGATAAAAGTTCTTGTGGCTTTGCAGAGGCCGCATTCCAAACCAACTAACCCCAGGGCTTGCTGCTTGTTGTTTATGCAGCTTTCGTGCTGCTGGTTTCTGAAGGGACCCTAGCCTGGAGGTGTCTGCTCTTCACAAGGAGGAAAGCTTGTCCACAAGTTTCTTCAGATCTTCTCCAATTGTCCCAGGAGGACCCCTCTTCTGCCCCAACTCTTATTTGTTTTCACAACTCTATGTTTGCCCAGAGGCACTATTTTATCTCTTTTCTTTTCTTTTTTTAGGCAACTGGGGTTAAGTGACTTGCCCAGGGTCACACAGCCAGTAAGTGTCAAGTGTCTGGTCTGAGGCCGGATTTGAACTCAGGTCCTCCTGACTTCAGGACCAATGTTCTATCGGCTGTGCCACCTAGCTGCCCCTATTTTATCTCTTTTGTGGAGGAAAACCTTGAGAGCTTGAAATTTTCTGACCTACTCTTCCCAGAATTCTCTCTTTTCCTATTACTGTTAAGGACAACATCATCCTCTCAGTCATTCAGGCTTGCAATCTAGTAGTCATCCTGGAATCCTCACTATCTCTCACCCCTGCCCATCCCCCCAACCATCACTCCCCTTTCCTTCCCAGAGTCACGCCCCCTCCCCTTCCAGTGGCTTCCTATTACCTCCAGGATCAAATACAAAATCCTTTGTTTGATATTCAAAGCTCTTCATAACTTAGCCCCTCTACCATCTTTCTAATCTTCTTTACCTTACTCCCTCTCCCATATTCTTCAACTCAGTGACACTGGCCTCCTCACTGCTCCACAAACAAGTCACTCCATCTCTTGGTTCCAGGTATTTTCTCTGGCTGACCCCCATGCCTGGGATGCTTTCCCTCCTCATATCTACCTAATGGTTTCCTTGGCATCCTTCAAGTCTCAATTAAAATCTCATCTTCCAAACACTTCCTCTTAATTCTAGTGCCTTCCCTCTTTGACGGATTTACTATTTATCCTGTATATAGCTTGTTTGTACGTAGCTGTTCGCTTGTTGTCTCCCTTAGATTGTAAGTGCTTTGAGGGCATAGACTATCTTTTGCTTTTCTGTGTATCCCCAGTGATTAGCACAGTGCTTGGCATATAAAAGGCACTTAATACATGTTTACTGACTGACACATATTCAATCCATTGCCAAAACTATTACCTCACACTACTGCAAAAGCCTGCTGGTTAGTAACCCTGGCACAAGTTTCTCGCCTTCCAGTCTATCCTACACTCAGTTGATCTTCCTAAAGGGCAAAGCTGACTACATCAATTTCCTACTCAATATATTCTAGTGGCTCCCTATTACAGCCTTCAAACATAAAATCCTGTGTTTAGTTTTTAAAGCCCTCCACAACCTAGCCCCTTCCTATCTTTACAGGATACATTTATTCTTCTCCACATATTTTAGGATACTGTGACACTGGTCTCTTTGTTTTTCCTCAAACATGACACAATCTTGATGCTATACCTTCTCAATAGCTTTCCTACTTGCCTGGAATGTTTTCCTTTCTCACTTCTGTCTACTGGCTTACCTGGCCCTCCTTTAAGGCTCCACTCAAGTCCCATTTTCTTCAAGAGGAATTTTCTGGTCTCTTTTTCGTTCCCCCTCTCCCCCACTATAGTGCATTCCCTCTGAAATTACCTCTCATTTACACTGTGTGTAGATACGCACATATGTATATACATTCACACACATATGTTACATACACATTGTTTTCATATTGTCTCTTCCAGTACAATGTGAACTCTTTATGGACAGGAATTGTGTTTTTGTCACTCTTTATAATCCCAAAGATCAGCACAGTGCCCAGTACATATTCAATGCTTAATAAATGCTTATTAATGATGATGATTTAAAATGCAATTTCTTTTTGGTAAGTACTACTATATTCATTTCATTTTTCAGGCTCAAAAACTGAGCTCTCCAGTGATAAAATTAGGCAAAGATAGAAATTCCACACTTGTGAATTTTTAGTAATAACTAGAAATACACTCTGAATGCTATAAAAATGGACAGTTTTTCAAAGCAATTAATCCTGCCTCCACTTAAAGAGACAAGTAAAAAGAGACAGAGACAGATGCAGGGTGACAGAATGTTTCTGAAGGATAAGAAACAAATCACAGCAAAACCAAATGTACTATTCTGAGTAATAAGACTCTAGGAAGTATTCCTACTTGAAACCAAAGAATTCAGAATATACACATCTCTGAAGATACTATAAAACAAACAAAAAAAATTAGAGGAGCTAAAAGCAATGAAAGCATATTCATCTGAATGCTCATATATTCATCTGAATGCTCAAATAGCAGCTCCAGTTTCAGTACCCAAACAGTCAAGAATATAGCATTCAAATGAATTCTCTAATTTCTGGGGAGTGTGGCCTAGAAGGATATGTTGAATGTTCTCATGTGTTTTCAGTACCTGAGTCACTGGGTACTTCTTTCTACAAAGAAAGGCACTATATAACAGAGAAGATACAATTACTAATTGAATTAAATATATATATTTAAGTACCCATTTGGGCAAGTTCCCATAAGGAATACAGATATAAACAAGTTATTTTCCATGAACACAAAGTACTTAAAATCTAATAAGGGAGATAAGAGACACACACAAATAATTATAATAAAAGCAAAATGTGGTAAATGCTATAGGAGAGGTTCGGGCAAAATATTAGAGAAGCAAAAGTAGATGGAAAAATTATTTATAGTTGGGGATCAAAAAAACTTCATAGAAAAGAGGGAATCTGAACTAGACTCCCAAGAATGGGTAAAATTGTGATAAGTGGGGATGGGAAAAAGGCAGAAACTTCAATTAGCCCAGCTTGACTGCAATACAGAGTTCATGAAGAGCATGGTGATAGGTTGGGAACAAAGAGTAAAGGACGTCTAATGCTATAATAAGATCTTGTTCTATAAATAATTAAGATTTGTAAAAGGTTTTTCAATAGGAGAAGTGACACAATCAGAACCATGGCCCTAATCTGACATCAATGTGCAGGACAGGCTAAAAGGAGTTAAAAATGGAAGGATAGCTAGTTAGGCTATTATAACAGTTCAGGGCAACAATACAAAGAACCTTCAATGGAAATGGAAAGCAAGATGATACAGAGATAGAATTGACAGAAATTGGCAAAATGATTGGTTGTGGATGGGCAGACGGAATCACAGAGCCTGAGTTGGAAGACACTTCTCAGCAATCATTTAGTAGACTAACCCATGCCTGAAAATAATTCCCCTTATAGCATACTTGGAAAATGGTCTTTCAGCCTTTGCTTGACGATCTCTAATAAGGAACATACTACTATGTTCTAAGATAGTGCATATTATTAAGTAGTTTTTCTTTTCAAGTTGAAATCTGCATTTTTTTTTTTTGTAACATCTATCCATTGTCCCTAGCTAGTTCTGCCCTCTGGGCTAAACAGAACAAGTCTCATACAGCTTAATAGCAAGAATTCTTCAAATATTTGAAGACATTTATCATGTCCTCCTTGAGTTTCCTATTCTCCAGGGTAAATATCTCCATCTCCTCAACCAATATGGTTCCCCATCAGTTTATTAATATGGGTAGAAAATGTGCCTATGATTTCATTGATTCAGGAAACTGCCAGGAGAAGAAAATGCTTCAAATTACATAAGTCTGCACCTTCTCTGTAATTTGGTCTTCATAAAATTGCCTACAGCATTGAGAGAGTAAGTGATTTGCTCAGGGTTCACAGAAGTGGACTTAAACCCTGTTCTTCCTGGCTTCAAGGCTAGCTCATTATCCAGTATGCTAAAATGTTTCTCAGCTTACCAACATCTTTCCAAACACATGACACTCAGATTTGAACACAATATTCTAAATATGGACTGACAACTCGAACAGAGGATAGCAGGACTATCACTCCTTAATTCCAGAAGCTGCATCTCTCCTAATGCAGTGCAAGATTCCATTAATTTTCTTGGCTTCTATGTCACATTGTTGAATAATATTGTAGTTTCTTAGAATCTTCTAATTAAGAGGTGGGAACCATGAGGGATGACAGGTAGAGAGCCAGAGTGCTCCACTATAATCCTCGAGATATAGGGACAAAGTAAGGAAGGCCTTCAGACTGTTGGACAGAACTACTGTGGTGAACTTTTAGGAAGACATGGATAAAAGGTCACACAAAGGATGGGCGGCTGAGGACTGAAGTAAGGGAACGTCCAAACTGATGATGTCACAGATCCATTTAAATATCTAAGAGTACTGATTAACAGTAAGACTCCTAGATATTTAACTGATATCTAGCCATATCTCTTCCACCTTAGACCTAAGAAGCTGATTTTTTTGAACCCAAGAGTAAGACTTGGTATTTGGTACTATTAAATTTCCTGTTATAGTTTTAGATCTTGACTCTTCTTCAGTCTATCTCTTCTGATACAAAGTGAAAATTAACAGAATCAGGAGAACATTGTACACAGTAATAGCAATACTGTACAATGATCAACTGTGAATAACTTAGCTATTCTTAGCAGTACAATGATCCAAGACAATTCCTAAGGACTTATGATGAAAAATGCTATCCATCTCCAGAGAAAGAACTGATGGAGTCTGAATACAGATCAAAGCATACTTTTTTAAAACTTTAATTTTCTTTTTTCTTTTGGTCTGTTTTCTTTTACAACATGACTAATATAGAAATATGTTTTGCATGACTGCACATGTATAACCTATATCAAATTGCTTGCCTTCTCAATGAGGGGGTGGAGAGGGAGAGAAGGAGAGAATTTGGAACTCAGAATTTTTAAAAATGAATATTAAAAACTGTTTTTATAAGTAATTGGGAAAATATAGTATATACTATTGTGCTATAAGAAATGATGAAGGAGAAAAAAAATGATGAAGGAGATGGTTTCAAAGAAACTTGAGAAGACTTGTATGAAGTGATGTAAAGTAAACAGAACCAAAATAATTCATACAATGATAACATTACACAATTATAACAACTGAAAGACTTATGAATTCTGATCAATGCAATAACCAACCACAATTCCTGAGAACTAATAATGAAACACACTTCCCACAAGCTAATAAACAGGTGAAAGACTCAGGGTGCACAATGAAATACACACACACTTTCTCTCTCTCTCCCCCCCCATCTTTCTCTCTCTCTCCCCTCTTCTTCTAGGCATGCCTAATGTAGAAATTTATTTCATTCTGCTACATGTTTTTTATGGGAATTTTATTTTAATTTCTTTCTCAAAAGGAGCGGGGTAAGGATGAGAGGAGAAACAGGCAGGAGGTGGATTTTTGCTAACTGAAAAAAAATAAAATTTAATTTAAAAAAGACAGAAAAGCAACCTCAAAGAAGTAAGAGTCTATTTATAGAGGTTAGCAGCCAGGGTAGATAAAAGGATGGATAATAACCATCTATGACAGCTAGCAAGACAGATTCTGAGGGCCAGATAGAATAACAATAGGCAAAGGAGTCTGATTTTACCTAAGAGGAGATTAATCATTATTTACTGACTATGTGATCAGGACAGAAGTTCTCAGATACAGTTATATGTCAAAGTTTTCCAAACTATGGAGTTTACCTAATTGGGAGAGCACAAGACCCACTGGAGGGTAGAGGCATGAAATAAATGCCCAAAATTATTGGATTTGTTGAAGTACAACTCTCATACAAATATATCCACCCTTTTCGATGAAAATAAAATTCAAATCAAAGTCAATAAAAACAATTCACTAACACTTAGACCCACTCCACAGTAAATGCACTGTAGTGATTATATAATATGATACGGGTAAACTAGACCAAATTAAGGTTAGTGTTTGTCAAATCTTGAAAGAGGCATGATCTACCACTTATATTGCCAATAGATACAGATTGATGACACATATGAGTTGGGTCATTGTGCTGGTTGCTGTATATAAACTTCGAAGGTATAGTGTTAAGTTAAATCTACTGTATGTAAAAATTAAAAGTTTATGCAGACTGAGACATATCAAAATGGTTTTCTGACAGCAAGATTAACAATATAAATGTCCTATACCTATTTAAATGTTTGGAAAACTGTCTCAGCAACTTACTAATCAACAACCAACAAGCACTTATTAAGCATCACTACAAGCTATTTATCATATTAGGCACTGGGGATACCAGTACAAAGGATGAAACAATTCCTCTTTAAGAAGTTTACCTTCTAAAGGGGAGACAGTAGAGGGTATCTCAAAAGTCTTAGTGCAGTTTCAAGTTATTAAAGCTTTGGGATACCCTGTACATATAAATATCTAAAGCAGAAAAATAAAGTGAATAGATGCAAATATATAAAAATTAAAGAATGAATTAGTAATTGGGGAGATCAGGAAAAGTTTCATACAGAAAGTAGTGTTTGAGCTGCATCTTAAAGAAAGAGAAGGACTCTCTGAGGCAAAGGTGAGGAGAGCATGCATTCCAGGTATAAAGAATGTCTAATGCAAAGGCACAGAGATGGCAGTTGAAAAGTCATTTGGACTGTAGAGTACAGGAAGGAGGAGTGATGTCCACTGAAGCTGGAAAGATAGATTGGGACCAGGTTGTAAAGGGCTTCAAAAACTAAACAGGAGTTTATATCTACTCTTAGAGGCAAGAGACTCAGAAAAAGTAAAGGAATTATAGTCAGATCTGCGCTTAAGAAAAATTACTTTGGCATTAGTGTGCAGGATGTACTGGAATGGAGAAAGACTTGAGTCACAGAGGTCTGGATGTTGCAATAATTTAGGCAAGAGACAAGGAGGGCCTGAATTAAAGTGGTAGCTACATGAGGAGAGAGGAGTCACATTCAAGAGATGTTATGGCAATAAAAATGACAAGATCTGACAAATTGTTGGATATGTGAGGTGAAAAGGTAAGAAAGTTTAGAATAATGCTGAAGTTAGAAACCTATGAGACAGAAAAGATGGTAGTGTCTTCAAAAGAAACATGGAAGTTTGGAAGGGGAGAAAGATAACGAGTTCAGTTTTGGACAAGTTGAATTTGAGGTGTCAGTGAGACATCCAGTCTGAAATGCCCAATATACAATTGATGACATTGAACTGAAACTCAGGGAAAAGACTGGGGCTGGATATGTATAGCTCTGGCAGTCATCTATATATGGATGATAGTTAAACTCATGGGAGCTAATGAAGTTACCAAGAGCAAAAGTATAGAAAGAAAAGAAAAAAGGACATAGCGTAGAACCTTGGGGAACATCCATAGTTAGGGAACATAATATAGATGAAAAGCCAGGAAAGAAGACTGAAGAGTGGTCAGACAGGTGGGAGGAGAACCAGGAGAGTATGGTGTCAGGAAAACCCATATAGGACATCCAGCAGCAGAGGGTGATCAGCAACGTCAAATGCAGCACAGGTCAAGGATAAGGACTGAGAAGACCTTCAGATTTGGCAACCAAGAGATTGTTGGTAACTTCAGAGAGAGCAGTTTTATTTGAATGATGAGGTCAAAAGTCAAACTTCAAAGGGTTAAATTGGAGAGGAGAGAAAACTGAGGCAGCAAATATATATAGCTTTTTCAAGGAATTTCACTGAGAAAGGGAGGACAGATACAGGATGAAAGCTTGATAGGATGGTAGAATCTAGTGAAAGTTTTTTAAAGGATGTGGGTGGGGGAGATTTAAGCATGTCTGAAAGCAGGAGGAAAGGAGCCAATAAATACGGAGAGGGTGCATATTCAATAGAGAGGGGAAGATTGAGGATGCCACCTTCTGGAGAAGACAGAACAAAAGATGGGAACAGATGCAGATATAAAAGCCATGAGAAGGAGAAAGGGCCACTTCTTTTTCAAAGACCATTTTAAAAATAAAAACTATTCAGTCTGGCTTGAATATGCCACACTCCAATGAAAAGCTAAATTAGAAACCACAGAGAACACAGCAGTTTCTAGCAGCAATCAATTTGTGACTTAATATGAGAGCAAAGTTACTATGAAAATAATGCTTACCTGATGAGATCTGATGGGACATCATGGCCTTTGGCCTCATCATCCTGCCGGACTTCACAGACACGGCTAAACACAGACACTGTCTTCTGAGAACTAAGGATAATAAAGTAAAACAATAATTCTACATTTGTTTGGAAAGAAGAAATACCTTCTAAACAAGCAACAAGCATTTGTTAAGTGCCTACTATGTCAGGCACTATGCTATGTAATAGAAATATCTTTCAGGCATTGCAAGTAAATAATTCTTCCTTTACATTCCTTTTCTCATAATTCTTTCCTTGACCTAAGATGCAGCTTTCTTATATTTTTAATGCAGCATAAAAAAATCTTCATGAGGAAAATCATCAGCAACAATAATGTAATCAAACAATGCCTAGTTCCATACTATCACCACACTTCTGTCCCACTGCAGGATTTGTCTCTTACTGAGACTATGTAATCTTAAAAATGTACAGAAATAGCAACACTCCTCCAACTGTAGGCAGAAGACAGAGTGATTCTTCTTCCAAACATAACCTTATGAAAGCTACTGTGTAAAGAAACAAGGAAACAAAAAAAAGAAAGGAGCTAAAGTACTCCTGTGTTAAATCTATTTGTAAAGAGACTATCTCCCACAATCTTTTTCTATAGATTAAGATTTTCATCTGTTTGTGTTTGTTTTTAAAACAAGATAAACATATATTAATGCCCTCATCAATAACACATATCATTAACAATCACTTCATTTCATTCCAATCTCTTCCTTTGTTACACTCCCATCCTTGCTTTGCAGGATGTCTCTTTCTCCCACATTCTAAGGTTTTCTCTAATAAATTCAATCGCACATGCAGACCAACAATAAGCAATGTGTGGAATACAATACAACTACAGAGTAAAAAAATGTTTTTTTTCTCCACTAGTAAGAATGTAGATTTGTAAAGAGGATTTAGCAGAAGACCCAAAAGTAACATATAAACCTCACCCAGAAACATTTAAGTTCATTTTACAGGAAGAGATATTAAATCCAGAGAGATGAAATTATTTTTCCAGAACATGTAGTAAACAAGAGGTAAGACCAGGATACTATCAAAGGACCTGGTTCCTTTCAGCCATGCTTTAAAAGCAGTACTACTGGAATGTAATGTTGTATTATTACAGTCAGCAGCAGATGACTTCTATACCCTCTCATAGCCACCAGGTGGCAAAGCTCAACTACACAGACCTGAACCTAGATATACAGTCACCCTCAAGGCATTATAGCAAGAAACAGCAATAACAAAAACAATAAGACACTCCACCACCACCACAACAATAATACATCACAACATAGAAATCAGTTTCGGATACTAGTTTAACTAGAATGATATTATGTAACGGCTAACAATGACAACAAGAATAATAATTATACACCAAAAAGCAGCAGTTAGTCTGGGACACTCACTAGAAATGATCCTATATAATGGCTAAGAGTTGAAATCCCGAGGGGCAAAGACCATAACTATCTTATATAAGGTGTCCCAACTATCTCCTGCCACACATTACAGCCCACCAAGCCTAAAGAGGCTCAGGATGAGGATTCTAATATGATTAATGGAGTAAATTTTTTAAAATTGTTTTTGTCAACATTTTAGTCAAAACAGCAGACAAAATACTGGTCTTATGAGAATATTAATGGAAAAAGCTGTGACTTATTCAATCCTTCCTCCTACAAATCCCTTATTCTGGGTTTCATTTTAATTTTTTCCTACTATTGATAAATCATTTTTTCCTTCATTACCAGTGGCTCTGTATGAGACTGCTCTGCATAGCAACAAGCTCTAGTTACCTGGCAACAGACTCAGCAACAGCAGTGGATCCATTTTTTCTTTCACCACTTACAGGCTCTGAACAAAAACACAGAGAAGGAGGAAAGGGAGAAAAATAGAGAAAGAATCCAGTTAGTGTCATACCTAAAAAGCTTCTCCTTATTTTTCTACTCTTTCTTCCCCCGCTCTGCAGAAGAAAGAAATAGAAATAGGGATAAAGAATAGGAACAGAAAGAAAAAAATTCATTAACTATGATTTAACAATACAAGCATTCCCCATTCCTAACAATCAATATCCTCACTAAGCCATTTCTGTGGATTAAGTGGGCATAGTCAAAAATATTATATGAAATTACTTAGCAGTATCATTTCATGATGAAAATTAACCCCCGAATCATTGTTCTAAAACTGTCACCTACATATCTTTCTAAATCAGGGATCCTTAACCTAGGGTTTGTTTACTTTTTTTTTAAATCTACCTTTTTAAAGTTAAATATTCTGAAATTTTAATTTGATTTTAAATATAAATAGATAACTGTATTTCAATATAATTGGCTTCCTTTGTAATTTATGCATTTTATTTTGTGTATTTTAAAATATTATTTTCAGATGTTCAGAAGCTTCACCAGACTGTCAAAAGGATCCATGACACAAAACAGGTTAAGAACCTCAAATCTAGATGAAGATAAAATGAATAATTACAATAATAATATTTCACATTTATATAATGTTTTAAAGTTTGAAAAGCACCTCACAATCTCATTTGATCATCAAAACTAACCAGGCACAGATGAGGAAACAAAGGCGCAGAAAGGTTGCCTGACATGGCTAACTAAGGTCACCCAGCTAGTATCTGGGCTAACATTCAGTTACAGGTCTTCCTAAATTCCTGACTCCAAGTCCAATGACCTAGCTATTCCATTCTGCCTCTCCATGAGAAAAGCCTCGCAACTGTTTATGGTAGTCATGATACCATAAAAATCATCCACACAGAAACTGAAGTCCCCAAGAATAATAAATAAATAAAAACAATTTACAATCATAGGAAAAATGCTCTAAATCATTATTGATTAGAGAAATGGCAAATTAAAATGACCGTCAGATATTATTTTATATCTATCAGATTGCTAAAATGACTGAAGGGGAAAGCAACAAATGTTGGAGAGGATGTAGAAAAATTGAGACATTAATTCATTGTTGGTGGAATTGTTTTCACCATTCAACAATTCAACAATCTGATCCAATAATTTTGGACAGCAATCTGGAATTATGCACAGAGAGTTATTAAACTGCCTACCCTTTGACCCAGCAATACCGCTACTAACTCTATTTCCAAAGATGATTAGGGAAAAAAGGAAAAGAACCTATATGTTCTAAAATATTTATAGCAGCTCTCTTTGTGGTGGCAAAGAACTAGAAATTGCAGGGATGCCTGACAATTGGGGAATGGCCAAACAAGTTGTAGTATATGATTGTGATGGGAATACTACTGTGCTATAAGAAGTGATAAGCTCAATGATCTTAGAAAAACATGGATAGACTTGCATGAAATAATGAAGAATGAAATGAGCAGTACCAACAGAATGCTATATACAGTAACAATATTGTTTTAAGAACAGCTTTGAGTGAATAAGCTATTTTGACATTTATAAATACCCAAATTAACTACAAAGGACACATAAAGACACTGTCTGTATCCAGAGAAAGAAATGACAAATAGAAGTATTTATAGAATGATATTACATGTATATACATATTTGTGTCTAATGGTAGCCATCTCTGGGTGGGGAAAGGAAGGGGAAGGTGGAGGAAAGGGGAAAAAAAAGGAAAAAAATTTACAGGATAACTTTATTATATATTTAAAGGGAATAGCAAGTTCTACATAACAGATTTGCAATTTCATGTACAATCATCTTTTTTTTTTATTATACTATGTTATGGAAAGGCTTGTTTTATTCCATAAATTAAATAAATAATAATTTTTTTAAAAAAGTGTGAGGAACTCCAAAAGTGGCTTGGATAACAGAGAACATCACTTATCAATTACCAGTTTTATTTTTTTCATTGTTTATATACAAGATTTAAACATTCATGAAGTCTGACTTAACCTGTGTTCCAATAACTATGATCTCTGACAGTAGAAACAAAAGGCAAAAAGGTTCCATGTCCTTCCCTAATCTTCTTAATTCCAGTATCTTCTATTATTTCTTAATTATCATATATATAGCTTGCTTTCTATATATTCGTTTGTGTATTTTATCCCCATTAGATTGTAAGCTCCTTGAGGGCAGAGCCTGTCCTTAGCATCTTTGTGTATCCCTAGCATTTAGCACTGTGCGTGGCACATATCAGGTACTTGATAAATGTTTACTGAACTGAACTGAATTGAATGATGTAAAGGATCATAGAGGTCGGGCAGAAAGGAACCTTGGAGATCATCTTATTCTCTCTCCCTCATTTTGCAGCTACACTAGTAAACAGCAGAGCCAGATTTCAAGTCTACTCTTCTTGTGCATCATTTTGCCCAAATTCCAGCCTTGGGCTTAGATTTCAATGAACTGCAGTCGGAATTCCAAGGCACCAACTTCTCTGTTCAGTTAGTTGGAGTGAGTGACCAAAGAGACTTTTCTTTGGCTTCAAAACTTTTGCCTTTCACTTCTATAAACTTCCCTGGTGAACAGACCCCCAGCTCAAGGCATGTGCCTCTAAGGGCACAACATAGAGGAAGCAGCACCAGAATCCAGAAGAAACTGAATGCCGTGAGCAGTACAAGGTTCAATAAACCTAAGAACACTATCTACTCAGTTAAGGACTCAATATTCTACAACAACTGTTAGAAAAAATGGAAAGTAATCTGAGAGAAATTAAAGATTTCATCATATTCCATAATATGCTCAAAATAGGTGAAGGACCTAAACATAAAAAGTTATATTAAACAAATTAGAGAAGCAAGTATAAGGTACTTCCACAACTAGGGGGAGGGGTGAAAGTTTTTGACCAAACAACAGATAGAAATTATTTTACTTATAGACAGAAATTACTTTTTATTCTCAGCAACACAAGGATCTAAGACATCTCCAAAGGTCTCATGATGAAAAATACTATCCACATCCAAAGAAAGAACTATGGAGTTGGAATGCAGATTGAAGCATACTATTTGCTATTTTTTTCTTCTGTTTTGTTTTGTTTCCTCTTTCTGGTGGTTCCTCCTATTGGTTCTAATTCTTACTTACAACATGACTAATGTGAAAATGTTTAATAGGAATGTATATGTATAGCCTATATCAGACTGCACGCTGTCTTGGGGAGGGGGAGAAAAATTTAAAACTTAAAAGCTTATGGAAGTGATTGTTGAGAAATCAAAATAAATTAATGAAAAAATTAAAATTAAAAAATAAAAAGAATGACTGATCAGGGAAAAAAAGAAATTACTTTTTATAAAGTAAAATGGATAGTTTTTATTACATAAAATTGAAAATGTTTTGCACAAAAAGCAATGCAAGTAGAATCAGAATAAAAAGCTAACTGGGAAAAAATCTCTGCAGCCAATTTCTCAGATGAAGTTCTGATATCCAAGCTATATAGAAAATTGGTACAAACACAGAACAAGACTCATTTCTCAGTAGATAAATGGCCAAATGCTATGAATATGCAGCTTACAAATAAAGAAATTTAGGCTATCAACAATCATATGAAATCTCTAACAGTAAGAAAAATGCAAGTTAAAACAATTCTGAAGTTCTATTTCATACCCTTCAGACTAGCAAAGATGACCAAAAAAGGAAAATGATAATCATTGGAAGGGCCATGGGAGAATAGGCACATTAATGCATTATTGGTGGAACTGTCAAGTTTTCAAGCCAATCTGGAAAATAATTTGAAAGTATATTCAAAAGATAAAAATTGTGCATACCCTTTGATTCAGTATATAGCACTACTAGGCATACACTCCTTCAAAAGGGTCAAAGACAGGGAGAAAAGCAGTCATATGTTCAAAAATATTTATAGTAGCACTTTGGAAACTAAGGAGGCTTATCAACTGGGGCCTCCATTTAAGGAGAAGTGATAGGATGGCTATCTCCTCATTTCCCATCTGACTACACTATTTTGAACTTCTTTGACTTCTCTACCATGCTCCCCAGTAAACTCATCACTGAGAAATCTCATCATCTTGCAAGATCCAATCAATCTTGTCACTCCGCCTCATCAGCACTCTTTGACCTTCTGAAGGCAGAGCCATAAATTCCTCCACTGAAGGAGACAGGACAGGACAGACATCTCATTTCTCACCTGCTATACTAGGTTGTTGTTTTTTTTGTTTGGACTCCCCCAACTCCCTCTACCCCTGTACATGATCAAAATTCATGGTTTCACACACAATCCTTGTTCTCTTCTCTGTATTGGTAACTAACATCAATTAGTCTATTAAATTCATAATTAAAAAAAAAAAACAAGCAAACAAGGAAGAGCACGAGATTTAGAGGCAGAGGGCCTAGGTCCAAGTTCCAGCTATGCTACTAACTACCTGTGCAGCAAATCATCTAATCTCTATAGGCCTCAGTTTCTTTTTCTGTAAAATGAGAGACCCAATGATGCCCAAGGTACCTCCTAACTTTAAATCCTATGATCCTACGACTTTTGAAGGTATAAGGTTGGTACGGCTTCTTGGGTTCAGAGATTTGCTATACCTAATGACCAACAACCTAATATTCTCCTTCTGCCAATGCCACTCTATCCTGGTACCCATCTTCAGTGCCTACTTCCCCTATGTCGCGTATTTCCACACATTCCTGATCAGAAAAATATGTTTTCTACTTTTAAAAAAAAATCCTAACAAAGGAAAAGAGACTACACAGAGACATTAAGACAAGGTAAATGAGAAGCAAACTATCTAGTCCCATACTAAGTGATCCTAAATTATTCTATCTCACTACAGTTCCTGAGTCCTAATATGTCCCATTCTGATTCACTCTTGACTTAGAACTCCACATCCCTCATTCAGTCCCCTTGTGGTCTCAAAAGAAAATGCTGTCTTTTTTCCTTGAAAGGTTCCATGTTAATTTTATGATGTTCCCACATCATCCCACTTGGGCATTATGGCTCTAGTTTATTCACATTCTATTATACCAGGTTCACTACCAAATATCTAGGGAGTTTTTTATTGAATAATCAAGAATATTTAGTACTTCTATCATATTATTACTTAACTATCTAGATCACTCTTCCCTAAATCAAAGGAAAGCATGAAAATGCAACCAGCATAGACAGCATTCCCAATGCCTCAATAATCAGAAAATTCAGTCCAACACAAAAGTCACCTCCACGAAATTCATTTATACTAGCCAATCTTTCTATTGTTCACACTGCTTAGGAAAAAGAGAGCTTGTATGATGAATGCTTATACTATTAGAGATGATCAAGGTGCTGGTTAGTTCTTGGTGAACTTTTAAAATTTCTTTTAAAATTTTTGTTGTAAGGCATATTCACAGGGAAAAGAGAGAGATATACTAAGAAAAGAATATAATGTAAAAACAAAAAGCATCAATAAAATTGAGATAAAATTTAAAAAGAAAGAGAGAATACTAAGAATAGCAAAGATTATTACTCAGTCGGGTCTATACACAAACAAGCTTACTATAGCTTACTCAAATATGCATAAAAAGATAACTTACTTTCCAAACTAAATTGCAAGGACTCTTCACTTGCTTCAGTCTCAGGGCTGACCAGTTTCATTCTCAGACACAATTTTTCATCCACTTCTGGGACAGCTCTGGAATCCCCTTTTTCACTCTCAACAGTAACATCATTGGACCCCACAGAACTTTCAGCCATGACATCACTGGTTGCTAAGGGGCTCTCTGAATAGCTGTCCACAACTGAAAGAAAGGAAGGAGGAGGAAGAAAAAAAAACACTAAAGCACAAACATTAAAATACAGCACCTCTGGATCATCAGTTTGTCTCTATAATTCCACAGGCTTGCAAGATCCAAGTAGTTGTACCTAGAAAAGATCCTGTCACAAATATCCACAACTACACGCTATAATTGACACCTGGTCTTAAGAGGAGCAACAGGATTCAGTTCCACTTCCACATCTGGATTTAGGATGCTGCATGAGCCCTCAGCCAACCCACATCTGCCAGCATCAGGCATAGGTAGCAGGAAACTCCAGACGGCATGACAGTTACCTCCCAGCACTGACTAGAGAAAACAAATAGATTAATGTAGAACACTACTGAACTGCTGAAGAGGAGGGAACTACCTAAATATTCCTGCCTGTCAAGCAGAAGTATGTTTTGTACATGGTGTTGCACAAGAAAACATCTTCTATGAGCTTTATGTCCCTGCCTAAAACCTAGATTATCTCTTTTCAGGCAGTATGGTAAATTCCCCTCCCTCTTTTTCTGATGCTCATTCTAACTTTCTCTTTTCTCCAGTGTTCTACACAAAGTAGTTGCTTATTCAATCAATCAATGAATGAAAAAAGCATTTATGAAGCACTTACTATGTGCCCGGCCCTCTGCTACATTCTGGGAATTCAAAGACAAAAACAGTCTTCTGCCCTCAAGAAGCTTACATCAGGGTTTGTTTAATTTTTTTTGTTGTTGACACCCCTCTACACCCTGATTATCTTCTGTGAAAAAAGCAAGCACAGTCAACTTCTACTACATAATTATATATTTTCTAAAAGGCCAAAAAAATTATCAAAATGTAAGAAACTGGAAACTGTCACCAGATCCCCAATGGGATTAGAATAAGAGCATGAAGATATGCAGTCAGTCATATTCTTTAAAGTTTACTCCTGAAGCAAGAAGAATAAATGATATAACCTAGTCCCAATTCCTTAGATGGTCTTAAGGATATCCTTTTTATAAAGGATGACACCTCAGAGTTTCTAGCTCAAAGAGTGTCATTTTTATATCACTCACCGATAGGAGTACTGTGTCTCCTTGGACCTAATTTAAGATGCCCAATCAAAGGTGGGGTTGTATTGGTCAATGGTGGAATAACATCATCTTCCTTAGGCAAAGTGAAATGAAATGGTGTTTCTGAAAAAGAAATACACAAAATAAGTAACAAAAGAGTAAACTTTAAAGGAGGCCTACTGGGGGCCATTCTTTTCCTTTGTCCCCAAATTCTCCTCCAGTCACTTTACTCCCAGCCATCATGTCTCCTGTGCAATTTTCATTTTCTCAACAGATCGTCTTTTTTTTTTTTTTTTGCCACCCACAGCATCATATAGATAAATTTAAGCAATGACGTTATAGGCAATTTTATCCAAGAAGCTATCCCATTCTTAAATTTTTTATAACCTGTTCTGCTGTTCAACTACCAAATATTAACTTCTATGACATTTTCAGCTTGTGGTTTATTTGTCATTAACTAAAAAAAAAACCCTTTTTTCAAAGCAAGTCTTTAGTTTTACAAAGGCACACTGAAAACTCTCTCTCTCTCTCTCTCTCTATTTCTCTCTCTCCTTATTCCAAAATATTTCTCACCTTTTAGGAAAGACAAGTACTAAAATTACAGGCCTTTGCTTTAGAAATACTTAGTACAGCGTGTCCTACATAAAGAAGGGGATCACTACTAGGGAAAAAAATTAAGCTGGTCTTTTCTTGAACTATTTAAATCTTAAAATCCCACCCAAAAAAATCATAGCAAAGAGGGTTATGTTGACAAACCTGATAAGAGAAAGTCTCCAGAACACACTTAACAACTGTGAGAGCAACAAAACATTTAGCATTTCACAAATTTGCAAAAAAAAAAACAAACTAGCACTACTATTACAAAATGAAACTGAAAAGATCATTTAATAAAATTTCCTGCCTGAAACATAATAGTCCTCCATAACATTCCTGACAAGCAGCCTGCATTCACTGTTCTTATAGAACTATGCTATTCATTTGGATTTGTCTTTAGTCATACAGCCTTGTTTCCATTTTTTGTACATTTTTTTTTTTAGGCAATTGGGGTTAAGTGACTTGCCCAGGGTCACACTGCTAGTAAAGTGTCAAGTGTTTGGTCTGAGGCCACATTTGAACTCAGGTCCTCCTGACTTCAGGGCTGGAGCTCTATCTACTGCGCCACCTAGTTGCCCCTACATATTCTTTTAATTCTATGATCAGTGAGATCCCTATATGTCATACTGGTGTCACAGATATCTCTTCCTTACCTTCTTCCTCAGGATTATTCCACTTTTTAAAAATTTTAATTTAATTTATTTTTAATTTAACTTATATTTATAAATATATTTATTATATATTTATATTTTATTGTGTTATTTATTATATTATTATGTTTATATTTAGTAATATATTATTTACATATTATATTTATTGTATACTTATATAAATTTATTATCATTTTATTTATTATCAATTTGAATTTAATTATTATCATTATAATTTCATTTTTAAAACTCTAGTGTGCTCAATGACCAACAATGAAGCATGACAGAGAAGTAATGTACTCAGGGTGCAGAATGAGACATACATTTTTTGGACCTGGCGAATGCAAGAAGTTGTTCTGTTTGACTATGCCTCTTTATTACAAGGGGTTTTTTTTGTTTGTTTTTTTTTTAGTGGGAGGAAGGAGAAGGAATAGGAAGAAAATAATTTTATTTATTGAAGAAAATTACTAAAAATTTTTTGTTCTTCAGTATTTCCTATTCCTCTTAAGTTGACTGACTTTGCCCCTTGGGCCTCGGTCCATGAGATCATACTTATTTTTGCACCAAACTTCTTACAATCTAATTCTCCTAAACTCTAGATTACATATATATTATCTAGTGTTCTCTCCTTGGCTAGCATGAATTCTAAGATGTTATGTATTCTTTCTACCAATGTTTCCAACATTTCTACTTCATCTACCAATTCTTCCTTGCTTATCTAAATCAGGATCTGAGTAAGACTTCCGTGAACTTCCTCCATCTTGTGAAAAGCAAAATTATTGGTAAGGCAAATTAAGAAAGCCCAATTCAAATGCTATCTCATCTGTGAAATTGATTCAATACACAGTGCTAATTCACTGTCCAGTCTAGCCAACTGTTCTTTTTCTTTTTTCTACAAACATTTGAGGTCATGAATATCAATCCAGCCTTTCTATTCATTTGTTTTGTAGTCCCCTCTACTGCTATCTACATCTATCGTTCTCCATGGTATCCTATTTGGTAGTTATATCTGGACACTTTTCTCAAATGATCAAGTCTCCATACAAATATATTCTTTCTGGTCCTTATTAGATCTATCTTTGATTAAGATGCAAATAGCCAAATCTTGTTCTCTAACACTAATAGTCACTTGTTCACTTCCTGAATTATCCTACTTTCTGACAAAAAAAATCCACTCTCTTTGGTCCAGAAATCTCTGTCTCACACACACACACACACACCCCTCTCTTTTGTCTTTAACCTCCTTGGGCATATATATATATATATACATATATACATATTACACACACACACAGACACGTGCACGTGTGCGTGTGCCCCAAGGAGGTTAAAGACAAAAGAAAGGTCCCATACACAGCAAAATATTCATAGCAGCCCTTTTCACGGTGGCAAAGAAATTAAAACAACATAGATACCTACTGTTTGGAGAATTGCTAAAAAAGAAAATTAATGGCACACAAATGTAATAGGCTATTACGTAAGAAATAATAGAGAAACATGAAAAGATTTCTATGAATTGACAGAAATGAAAGTAAACAGGACCAGGAAAACATTACACAAAATTACTACAATAATGTAAACAGAAAGAACAAAAAAAGGCCCTGAACACTGTGTAATTATGACTGAGTAGCTTGACCCTGGAGAATAGGTGAGAATAGGTAAGAAAATGCAGCTCCCTTTCTTCTTTGTACAGGTGGGGAACTACAGAAACACTGCATATAGTACCAAATATGGTTTATTGGTTGGTTTTGAGCTGTCTTTTTTGCTTTTCCTTTTTGTTCTTTGTTATAAGGGATGAATTGCTAGGTAAGGAAAACAGAGAGTACTGAGAAATGAAGGTATAATTAAAAGGATTTGGCAAGTGACTGGATGTGGGAAGGAAGAAGGAAGAGTCAAAGATGACTGAAAGATTTTAAACTTCTATGAAGTGCCAATATGAATCAAACTACCAGAGAATTACTTTATAGAGCTAGAAAAAAAATACAAAACTCATCTGATGAAACAAAGGCCAAGAATCTCAAGAGAAATAATGAAAAAAAAAATTGAGAAAGAACAGATGCTTAATAGTACCACATCTTGAACTATACTACAAAGACAGAATCCTCTAAATGATTTGGTACTAGCTTAAAAAATATATAGAGATCTTGATCACTGGAACAAATTAGATACATAACACAGAGAAGCAAATAAACAGTGGCATAGTGTTTGACAAACTCCAAGACACCAGCTAGTGGCGTAAGGATTTACTATCTACAAGAAACATGAAAAATAGAAAGCAGTCTAGCAAAAATTAGGCATTGACCAACATCTCACACCACACAGCCTCACAAAGGCTCCAAATGAACACATGACTTACACAGAAGAAATTAACTTTCATATCCACGGTTATGGGAAGAGTTCATGCATGACCAAACAAGGGATAGAGAGGTGATAACACTGAAGATTAAACAACAATTTCTATTTCAAGAAAACTGAAAAGTTTTTATGCAAACAAAATCAATACACTTAAAGTTAGAAAATGTAGTGAAGGTCTGTATGCATTATATGAGTTAACAAAAGAGATGTACATGAGAGATGTTATAAAGGTAGCAACAACACACTTTGACAACAGACTGGATATATGGAATGGTTACAAGTGAGGAATTGAGAATAATATTGAGGATACTATACACGTCTGAGTGACTAGGAGAATAGTGTTGCCCTAGAGAGTAAAATGGAAAGAGAAAAGAGGTATGGCTTAGGGACCTTGGTGGAAGAGGGGTATAATCTTCTCAATTTAAAAAAATATAAGGTTATTTCTGGAGATTGAGAAGAGAAAGACTGGAATTGAAAGCTTAAGGAGAAATAAGAAGTTTTGGAAGAGTCACTACAGTCAAAGTAATAATCAATATGAGATGAATGAAAGAACTGTTATTCAGTAGTAAGGGTACAATAGAGATTAGGTAGTGAATTTGTAGCAAATATAGTCAATATGGTCTTATGATTTCTTCGAGAAGGATTCACTTACTAGAGAATACGGGCAGAAGAAGGAAGAGTTAAGCACTGATGGGAAAGAAATGGTGGAAGGTCAAAGGAACTATCAATTCAAGGGTGTAGAAAGGCTTGTTGAAATGGTTGACAATTTGACCAAATCTATGTAAGCAAGAAAATTAGACCAGCATGATACTGATGAACTGGGAGAATAAGGAAGAATGGAGGGATCAAAAATCAGAATATTTTACAGTTAGAGAGGATCTTAAAAATCATCTACCATATAGAAGCTAATGTCTCAATGAGAGAAGAAATATTAAGACAAAGTCAAAAGACTGAAAAAAGAAGAAAATGTAAGGTATCTCATGGAAAAAAAAAAAAGACCTGAAAAACAAATCAAGGAGAAAGAATTTAAGAATCACTGTGCTAATGATAAAACATGCTACTCACCTCCTGAAAGAGAGGCAAAGGACTCAGTGCAAAATGAGACAATTTTTTATGATGTGGTCAACATGGATTTGTTTTAACTATATCCATTTGAAACAAATTTTCCCTTTAGATACCAAGTAAGAGGGAGGAATTGGTGTAAAAAGTTGAGAAGGCAGATCTCTGCTTGTTGAAATATACATATGTGTACATTTTTTAAAAATTATTATTAGACTACCTGAAAACAATGACCAAAAAAAGAACCAAGAAATATTTCAAGAAATCTTTAAAGAAAACTGTCCAAATTTCCTAGAACCATAGAGCAAAGTAAAAGAAAGAATCCACCCATCACCTCCTGAAAGAAACCCCAAAATGAAAACTCTCAGGAACATCATAGCCAAAACTTAAGCGCTTGCATATCAAAGAAAAAATAATGCAAGCAGGCAGAAAAAAAGAACTTGAGTCACCATTCAAAAGAAATGCAAAGCTTAGAATATGATATTCCAAAAGGCTTACAAACAAGAATAACTTACCAGCAAAACTGAGTATAATCCTATAGGGAGAAAAATGGACTTTTAATGAAAGAGGACTTCCAAGCAATCCTAATGAAAAGACCAAACATTCCTTTGAAATTCAAACACAAGGGTTAAGAGAAAAAAAAAAGGTAAACAAAAAGGTAAACATGAACAAATAATTATAAGGGACAAAACAAGAATAAGTTGTTTACATTCTAACATGAAGAAATAAAACAAGTATCCCCTCAGAACTCTATCATCATTTGGTTCATAGAAGGATTCTAATTAAACATTATTTCTATTATAGCTTGATGATTTTAAAAGAATGGAAAAGAAAGAAAAAGGAATATACTAAGGGAGGAAAGGGAGAGGAAGGTTAAGGAAAATCATCTCACATAATCAGAGTACACAAATAGAAATTTATAGAAATAAAGAAGAAGGGGTGAGGGGAGCTGACATATGAATCTCACTCTCATCTGAACTGGTCAAAGAAGGTTAGAATATAAACATATACATCCATAGTTGGGTATAGAAACACACATCACTCAAGGAGGAAATAGGAGGGAAAGGGGGAAAGGGAGGAGGAATTATAGGAAGAATGGATACTGGCAGGAATTATTCCTAAGAAAAAGGAGAAGAACAGGGAAGTGAACAAGCATTTATTAAGTACCTACTATATACCAAGCACTACATCAAGTACTCGACGAATTATCTCATTTGATAAACAAATTCCAGGGATATAAAAAAATATTCATAGCTCTTTTTGTGGTGGCAAAGAATTGGAAACTGAAGGGATGCCCATCACGTAGGGAAAGATTCAATAAGTTACAAAATATAAATGTGATAGCATAATATTGTGCTGTAAGAAATTATGAAGAGGATGATTTCAGAGATCATGAAATATGCTATTCACCGCCTTACAAAGAGATAAAAGACAAGCACAGACAGTTATTTCTTTTGGACATGAACAATGCAGAAATTTGTTTTATTTAACTACATGTTTGTAAGAGAGATTTTGTTTTTCTTTCTTTTTTCAACTCTGGAGGTGAGAGTAAGAGAAAGCAGATTTTTGCTTAAATGATTAAAAAAAGCAACACAGTTTCAGGTATGATGAGTCTAAAATGTGACCAGTCCAGCGAGTAAAAGTAGAGCAAAGGTAAAGTGGATCAGGAATTCAAGGAACCATGAGGGTAGTATGTTAAAAGAATCAGCAATTTAGATATTGAAGCCTCCCATGGAAATATCAGGAAATAAGATAGAGAAAAAGAATAAGCATCAAAGCCATTGAAAAATGTAGAAAAATGACCTATGGGTTGGCAGATAACAGGGATGAACTTCAAAAAAGGAGCTGTTGAATAACAGTGGTAGAGTTAAGAATCTGGAGGTAGGAATGAGACGCAAGAACTACACTAACTTTTCCAGGCTCCTGTGAGATGAGAATAGGAGAGAGAAGCTAGAATTGGAGTGTTTTGCCAAAAATGTGAAATCATGGGGCAGCTAGGTGGGGCAGTGGATAGAGCACCGGCACTGAAGTCAGGAGGACCTGAGTTCAAATCCGGACTCAGACCAAACATTTGACATTTACTAACTGTGTGACCCTGGGCAAGTCACTTAACCCCAATTGCCAAAAAAAAAAAAAAAAAAAAAAAGTGAAATCTTCAGGGAAAAGCTAGGTTTTAGTTAATGCCTGAAAGAAGTCAGAATGAAGAGGTGACAGTGTCTTTTTTGTCACAACATGTAATTTGTTTTTCTTTTTTCCGGTGACTGGATATCTTTATCTCACCCAGGCTGGAAGTACAGCAGCCACAACCACACCTGATCCTAATACTGACAGGCATAGCTTTAATATGTTCTGTTTTTCTGACCTACCCCCGTTTGCCCTTCCTTAGGCAGTCTCATGAATATCCGCTACTGAGGACTCACCACATTGGTGCCAGACTTAGTGTGAACTTCTGCTCTATTGTAGCTTAGAGCTCCTAAATTCTAGCGATCCATCAGCCTCCTTATCTGTCTAAAAGCAGAGATTACAGCCTGTTCTCATACCACCCAATCATGTAATTTCAAGAGTATGGGGAGCTCCCCAGTGAGGAAACTCCCTCCACCAACACAAATCTGCAACTGCTCGGCCACTTCTGGTGTTAGAGCACTGCCTGGGGCAGAGGCTAAGAGTCTTGCCTAGAGTCACACAGTCAGTGTGCCAGAGGCTAGAATTCAGATTTTGCTCACTTCCTTGGCCATCTCTCTGTCCATTACCAACACAGTGCCATTCAAAGGGCTGTAGAGAAGAGAACAGGAATAAGCAGAAGGGCAGGAGTAAATAGGGATGAGAGCACTGTAGGGGAAGCAGCAGGAAGGTTGATCCAATCAGTCCACAGTGACCCCAGGGACAATAACGATGACAGTCAGGACTCTGTAGGGCATCTAGATGATCAAATTACGGGACTGGGAAATTGAAAGGTAAATTATAGAAACAAAAAAAAATATATAGGGAAAAAGGAACAACATGCTGGCAAGGATGATTTATAGAAAAGTTTAGAAGACAGGGGATGTCTTGCTGGGTGGAGGAAAGAAGGATATATCAAAAAATAAAGATGATATTAAAAACACAAAGTATCAATAAAAAATTTTTTCAAGAAAAGCTTTTCTTTTTTATTTTTAATTAATTCATTTTTAGTTTTCAACATTCACTTTCATAAGCTTTTGAGTTTTCAATTTCTCCCCTTCTCTCCCCTCCCCCCACCCCAAGACAGCATGGAATCTGATATGGGCTCTACAAACATAATTTGACATTAGTGATGTTGTGACGAAGTATTAGAACCAATGGGAGGAGCCACGAGAAAGAAGCAACAAAAGAAAATAAGAGATCAAACAGTATGCTTCAATCTGCATTCAGATTGAATTTTTTAATTCAATTTAATTTTTAATTTAATTAAGCTTCGCATTTCTTTTGAGTGGTGACTCAAATTCTTTTTTTCTGCCTGCTTGCATTATTTTTTCTTTGATGTGAAAGTGCTTAAGTTTTGGCCAAAATGTTCCTGAGAGTTTTCATTTTGGGGTTTCTTTCAGGAGGTGATGGGTGGATTCTTTCTTTTACTTTGCTCTATGGTTCTAGGAAATATGGATAGTTTTCTTTAAAGATTTCTTTCTCTAAGTGTGGACAGCATTTTCCATCATGAGTCTTTGGGAGTTGTCTTAGAGTCTTACATTGCTGAGAAGAGCCAAGTCTATGATAATTAGTCATCAGACAATGTGGTTGTTACTGTGTACAATGTTCTCCTGGTTCGGCTCACTGCACTCAGCATCAGTCCATATAAGTCTTTCCAGGTTTTTCTGAAGTCGGCCTGCTCATCATTTCTTATAACACAATAGTATCCCATTACATTCATCAACCACAACTTGTTCAGCTATTCCCCAACTGATGGGCATCCCCTCAATTTCCAATTCTTCGCCACCACAAAAAGGCTGCTATAAATATTTTTGTATGTGTGGGTCCTTTTCCCATTTTTATGATCTCTTTGGGATACAACCCTAGAAGTTCTATTGCTGGGTCAAAGGGTATACAAAGTTTTACAGCCGTTTGAGCACAGTTCCAAATTGCTCTCCAAAATGGTTAGATCAGTTCACAACTCCACCAACAATGCATTAGTGTTCCAATTTTCCCACATCTTCGCCAACATTTATCATTGTCCTGTTTTGTCATGTTAGCCAATCTTATAAGTATGGTATGGTACCTCAGAGTTGTTCTGATTTGCATTTCTCTAATCAATAATGATTTAGAGCATTTTTTCATATGATTATAGACAGCTTTCATTTCTTCATCTGGAAACTGCCTGATCATATCCTTTGACTATTTATCAATTGGGGAATGATTTGTATTCTTACAAATTTGACTCAGTTCTCTATATATTTTAGAAATGAGGCCTTTATCAGAGACACTGGCTGTAAAAATTGTTTCCCAGCTTTCTGCTTCCCTTCTAATCTTGGTTACATTGGCTTTATTTGTGCAAAAACTTCTCAATTCAATATAATCAAAAGCATCCATTTTGCATTTCATAATGTTCTTTATCTCTTGCTTGGTCACAAATTCTTCCCTTTTCCATATATCTGACAGGCAAAGTATTCCTTGCTGTCTTAGTTTGCTTACAGTATCAGCCTTTATATCTAAATCATGCACCCATTTTGACTTTATCTTGGTGCAGGGCTAAGATGTTGGTCTATGGTAGTTTCTACCATACTATTTTCCAGTTTTTCCAGCAGTTTTTGTTAAATAATGAATTATCCCAGAAGCTAGAGTCTTTAGATTTATTACTATCGTCATTGACTATTGTATCTTGCATGCCTAACCTATTACACTGCTCTACCACTCTATTTCTTAACCAGTACTAAATAGTTTTGATGATTGCTGCTTTATAATACAATTTAAGATCTGGTACAGCTAAGCCACCTTCCCTTGCATTTCTTTCCATTAATTCTCTTGATAATCTGGACCTTTTGTTCTTCCAGATGAATTCTGTTGTTATTTTTTCTAGCTCCATACAATAATTGTTTGGTAGTCTGACTGGTATGGCACTCAATAAAGAAATTAATTTAGATAGAATTGTCATTTTTATTATACTAGCTCAGTCTATCCATGAACAAATGATATTTTTCCAATTATTTAGATCTGATTTTCTTTGTGTGAATGGTGTTTTGTAATTGTGTTCATATAGTTTCTAGGTTTGTTTTGGCAGGTAGACTCCCAAATATTTTATAACGTCTACTGTAGCTCTAAATGGAATTTCTCTTTCTATCTCCTGCTGTTGGGCTTTGTTGGGAATATATAGAAATGCTAATGATTTATACGGGTTTATTTTATATCTTGCAACTTTGCTAAATTTATTATTTCAAGTAATTTTTTACTTGATTCTCTAGGATTCTCTAAGTATATCATCATATCATCTGCAAAGAGTGATAGCTTTGTTGGTTCTTTGCCTATTCTAATTCCTTCAATTTCTTTTTCTTCTCTTATTACTAAAGCTAACATTTCTAGCACAATCTGAATAACAGTGGTGATAATGGACATCACTGTTTCATCCCTGATCTTACTGGAAATACTTCTAGATTATCCCCATTACATATAATGCTTGCTGAATAGTTTTAGATAGATACTACCTATCATTTTAAGGAAGACTCCATTTATTCCTATGTTATCTAGTGTTTTTAATAGGAATCAGTGCTGTATCTTGTCAAAAGCTTTTTCTGCATATATTGAGATAATCAAACGATTTCTGTTAGTTTTGTTGCGGAGATGGTCAATTATGTCGATACTTTTCCTAATACTGAACTAGCCCTGAGTTGCTGGTATAAATCCTACGTGGTTGTAGTATATTATCCTTGAGATAAATTGCTATAATCTCTCTGATAATATTTTATTTAAATTTTTTGCATCTATATTCACTAGGGAAATTGGTCTATAATTTTTTTCTTTGTTTTGACTCTTTCTGGTTTAGCTATCAGCACCATATTTGTATCATAAAAAGAAATTGGTAGGACTCCTTCTTTGCTTATTTTCCCAAATAGTTTATATAGTATTAGAATTAATTGTTCTTTAAATGTTTGATAGAATTCACTTGTAAATCCATCTGGCCCTAGAGATTTTTTCCTAAGGAGTTCATTAATGGCTTGTTCAATTTCTTTTTTGGAAATCTGGTTAAGTATTTTATTTCCTCTTCTGTTAATCTGAGCAATTTATATTTTTGTAAATATTCATCCATTTCACTAAAATTGTCAAATTTATTGGCATACAGTTGGGCAAAATTGCTTTTAATTCGTCCAATTGTTGGACGAATTATTGTTTTAATTATTGTTTTAATTTCTTCTTCATTGGTAGTGAATTCACCCTTTCATTTTTTATACTGGTAATCTGGTTTTCTTCCTTTTTTTTAATCAAATTAACCAAGCATTTATCTATTTTAAAGATAAAATAAAACTAGCTCTTAGTTCAATTTTACTAATCTCTCCTTTGGCTTTTAGAACTTCTAATTTGGTATTTAATTGGGAATTTTTAATTTGTTCTTTTTCTAGCTTTTTTAGTTGCCTGCTCAATTCATTAATCTCCTCTTTCTCTATATTATTCATGTAAGCATTTAGAGATATAAAACTTCCCCTAAGAACTACTTTCGCTGCATCCCCTAAGTTTTGATATGTTACCTCATTATTGTCATTCTCTTGGACGAAGTCACTGACTGTTTCTATGATTTGTTGTTTGACCCACTCATTCTTTAAGATTAGATAATTTAGTTTCTAATTAATTTTTAATCTACCTTTCCATGGCCCTTTTTACACATGATATTTATTACATCATGATCTGAAAAGGATGCATTTAATATTTCTGACTTTCTGTAATGGACTGTGAGGTTTTTATGCCCTAGTACATGGTCAAATTTTATGTAGGTGCCATGTATTGCTGGAAAAAAAGGTATATTTCTTCCTATCCCCACTCAGTTTTCTTCAGAGATCTACCATATCTAACTTTTCATAAAATTCTATTCATCTTAACTTTTTATTGTCTATTTCTTCCTGTAACTCCTTTAACTTCTCCTCTAAGAATCTGGATGCTATACTACTTGGTGCATATGTTTAGTAATATTACTTCATTATCTATGGTACCTTTTATAGCAAGATGTATTTTCCTTCCTTATCTCTTTTAATTAGATCTATTTTTGCTTTTGCTTTATCTGAGATCAGGAATGCTACACCTGCTTTTACTTCAGCTGAAGCATAACATATTCTGCTCCAGCCTTTTAACCTCTACTCTGTGTGTATCCTTCTGCTTCAAATGTGTTTCTTGTAAACAATATATTGTAGGATTATAGTTCTTAATCCACTTTGCTATCTGCTTTTGTTTTATGGGAGAGTTCATTCCATTCACATTCACAGTTATGGTTACTATCTGTCTTTCTCTCCATCCTATTTTACCCTGTTTATGTTTTTCTCTTTCTTTTTCTCCCTTTCCCTCCTCACTAGAGTTTTGCTTTCTTTCTTTCTTTCTCTCTTTTTTTTTTTTAGGCAATTGGGGTTAAGTGACTTGCCCAGGGTCACAGCTAGTAAGTGTCAAGTGTTTGGTCTGAGGCCACATTTGAACTCAGGTCCTCCTGACTTCAGGGCCAGTGCTCTATCCATTGCGCCACCTAGCTGCCCCTAGAGTTTTGCTTTTGACCACCTCCTCCATCTGCCCTCCCTTCTATCAGCCCCCTCCCTTTTCTTCCCCCATTCCCTCACTATTTCTTCCCTCCTTCTATCCACCCCTTCCCTTTTCTTTCTCCTTTCCCCTCCTACTTCCTATACAGTAAGTTAGATTTCTATACCTAATGATGTTATTCCCTCTTTGAGCCAAATCTGATGACAGTAAGGTTCAGATAATGCTCATCTCCCTCCTTTCTTTTGCTCTATTATAACAGGTCTTTGTGCCTCTTCATGTGATGTAATTTACCCTTTTCTGCCTTCTCCTTTCTTCTTCTCCCAATACAACCCCTTTCCAGCACTTAATTAGATTTTTTATCATCACATCAAAGTCAACTTATACCCACACCCTCTATCTATGTATGTCATCATAAAGATACAGTTCTCCAGAGTTACAAGTATCACCTCCCCTTGTAGGGATGTAAATAGTTTGCCCTTATTGAATACTATATTTTGTTTTGTTTTTTTCTTTCCTGTTTACCTTTTTATACCTCTCTTGAGTCTTGTAAAGATCAATTTTTCTGTTGAGCTCTGGTCTTTTCATCAGGAAGGTTTGAAAGTCCCCTATTTCATTGAATGTCCATCTCCTCCTCTGAAACATTATGCTCAATTTGAGTAGTTGATCCTTGTAGGCCAAGCTTCTTTGCCTTGTGGAATATCATATTCTACGCCCTCTCATCTTTTAATGTAGAAGCTGCAAGGTCCTGTATAATTCTGACTGTGGTTCCATGATATTTAAATTGCTTCTTTCTGACTGCTTGCAGTATTTTCTCTTTGACTTGGAAATTCCGGAATTTGGCTACAGTATTCCTTGGTGTTTTCAATTTGGGATCTCTTTCAGGAGGTGATCGATGGATTTTTTAGATGATTATTTTACCGTCTGGTTCTAGGACCTCTGGGCAGTCTTCCTTGATGATTTCTTGGAAGATGCTGTCCAGGATCTTTTTCTGATCATGGCTTTCAGGTAGACCAAGAATTTTAAAATTATGTCTCCTGGAACTATTTTCCAGGTCTGTCATTTTTCCAATGAGGTATTTTACATTTTCTACCATTTTTTCATTCTTTTGATTTTGTTTAACTGATTCTTGCTGTATCATAGAGTTATTAGCTTCCATTTGCCCAATTCTAATTTTTAATTAATTGTTTTCTTCAATTAGATTTTATACCTCTTTTTCCATTTGGCCAATTCTACTTTTTAAGGACTTGTTTTCTACAGTCAATGTTTGTCCTTTTTTTTGTGTGTGAGGCAACTGGGGTTAAGGAATTTGCCCAGGGTCACACAGCTAGTAAGTGTCAAATGTCTGAAGACAGATTTGAACTCAGGTCCGCCTAACTCCAAGGCGGGAGCCCTATCTACTGTGCCACCTATCTGCCCTTTTTGTCCTCCTTTTTTCAAGCTACTGACTCTCTTGCATAGCTCTCATGTCTTTTCCCAATTTTTCTTCTACCTCTCTTATTTGACTTTTAAAATCCTCCTTGAGCTCTTCCAAGAAGGCTTTTTGGGCTTGAGACCAGTTCATATTTCCCTTTGAAGGTTTCAGATGTGGGTATATTGACAATGTTGTCCTCTTCTGAATTTGTGTTTTGATCTTCCCTGTCCCCATAGCAAGAATCTGTGGTCAGTGTCCATTTCTGCTTTTTACTCGTGGTGTTTGCCTATTTCCTGGCTTTTTAAGTTTAGCTCTCCTACTGGAGCACAAGGGGCACTGACCCAAGCTTCTTGTGCTGGAGACCAGGGACCTGGTCACTGGCTTTGTGTGCTGGCGCCTCAGGTGCTGGCAGATAGAGACTGTAGGGGTCTGGCAGTTTACCTGGTGTTGACCTGGGGTCAGCAACACTGAAGCTTTCAGAGTATGGGCGGGGGGGGGGAGGGGTCTAGCCCCTGAAGGATGCCTGGTCATCTAGGCTGCTTTGAAGCACTGGAATGTTTGGCTGCTGGAGTATGCCTGACCACCTGAAGTTGTGCCTCCTGGCATTGTGCTGAAGGACTGGGAGGTTTGACTGATGGAGGACATCTGCCGGCACACACTCTGGTTTTCCAAGCTGGAATCGACCGGTTCCCCTGCCTATGCCGAGGCACTCAGGGGGTCCTGGTGTTGGCACCTGCCTGCTCCACCACCCTGGGGCTGAGGAACTTTGCCTGGTTTGCTGGGGTGGGGCTTGCTGCTGGCTTGCTGGGACACATTCCATCCTGTACTATTCCCCTTCCACCAAAGTAAGAGTGACCTTTCCCGTTAATCCTCCACATTTCCTGGGCTACAAGCCTGCTGCACCCCGTCTTTCTGCTGCCAGTTGTTCCACAGTTTTTCCTGGGGCAATATTTTCTGGGTTTTTAGAGGTCAGTAAAAAGCTTCTTTTCAAGAAAAGAAAATCTTCCATTCAGAACAATGATGACTGACATGTGCTTCTCTAGTCTACTCTTCTACAGGTTCTATTGTCTCCAAGCAAGAATGTTCTGTCTCTTGTTCTGTCTGCCTCATTTCTACAAGCAGAATGACGGTAGGACTAGATGGGTGAAGTTCTCCCAAATTTATTTCCTGGGGTCAATAAGAAATTTTCTCATCCTTGAAGAGATTTACAACACTTTATAGCACAAAGGTTCTACTTCTTATTCAATTAGACTCAACAAATACTTATTAAGCATATATCATGAACAAGGCACTACATCAGACGCTAGGTGAATAGTCCCCATCCTCAAGAAATATGTGTGTTTCATATTGAACATAGCTCTAGTAATCCAGAATTTCTCTTCTCATTCCTCCTCAGTATCATTTTTCCTACCTTCAACCTCCTGACACTAGTTTAAATTCCTTTCTGCCTCCATTTTCTTCCTGCTAGAAATTTATCTCTTTAGTAAAACAAAGCACTGGCACAAATGAAAAGCTATTATTTTGCTTACATGATCATCACAGCTGGGGCCAGAAGTGGTGAGCTGCCTTGTGCCACAATACCACTGCTTTAGGGCCATGTGGTGCACCTCAATCCTAAGGTGGCACTCAAGGTTGCAAGGCTAGACAGCAATCTCAGGAAGTACACTACTAAATAAGAAAAGCTTCAAAAACCTGCTGAACCCCAACAGATATAGGATTAGAAGTGACTTTTTGACCTTCTTCTGATATATTCAGCAAGTTCCAAAAAGAAGCTGCAGTCCAATGGACTCCCAGATATTTAGAGTGCTAAACTTAGGAAGTTCAGGCCACAACAAAATCCAACACCAACCCTCACCTGACCACAGAAAGTATTTTCACATCAAGTGATGTGAAATTCTTTTCATTTTATCAATCATCACACATATATGTAACACTTTAGGTGTTCATTTTGACAGGTCACTGCTAATTTTAACTATTACAAACACAAAATGTTTAAATGCATAAAAATTTGTGTTAAAACTTGGTTCTAAAAGCAGATTATCTGAACCAGTCAATTCAAAATGACTTTTTTCATTTGATTATTTATCACTTTTATTAAAATGCCTTATGTTCAAGGAACAAATAGGATTTGTATGTGTAACCCATTTTAAGCAAATCCAATGTAAGAAAATATGGATCTACCAAAAAAAATTGGAGAGTAGCAACTTTTAAAAGATGGGTCATAATACTTATCAACTGCACTGTCTGAAATTCATAGTGTAGTATCACTTTATTGTTATCAGTCTTTTTATTCTAGTAACATTTTCCCCCTTCTATTTAAAAAACAAAACACAAAAAAAACAGTATGACATAGTAGAATGGGTACTATAAGAATCTCTACAAACTACGAGCCATATGGCCATAGGTAAGTCACTTAAGTTCTGCGAGTTTGAATTTCCTCAACTGAAAAATGAAGATAATATATTCACTACATACCATCCTTGGGTTATAAGGAAAGTACTCTGTAACTCATAAAATACTACATAAAAATGAGCTATGATTATTATTCTAAAAAAAACCCCACAAAGAAGCATAGTATAGCCATCTCCATGGAAAAAAGATGGCATTATAATTAAAAAAGAAAAACAATGTCATCTAGAAGATTATATGAAAAGACTATTTACTCAGCTCTGTAGATTGTCCATCCAACCGCTTATCACAGTCTGGACACAGATATTCTTTATCCACTTGATTTTTTCCTGTGGAAAAATGGTACTGAGGAGGACTGGAAAAAGAAACTCTGGTCCACTGGAACTAAACGATCAATACGAAGGACTTCCCATTGGTACCTTGAGTATACATACATATACAAGTATGAGGAAATTATTGGCTCCAGGAAATAAAGCTGGGAGAATCTCACTTGTAGGAGCTAAAAAAGCTTTTATTCAGTATCAAATCTCAAGTAAATTTAACAGATAATATACATTATAGAATGAAGTATAAACTGTAGTTTGGCATTTAATGACAAATCTGATACCAAACTAGTTTTATTGAATTATCTTTAACTACTCACCCTGGTCCAGTCAAATGAATGTCCTCACTGTATCACAAATACATCTTCGTGGTTCAGTTCATATCACTTAAACCAAACTGAAATGTCTTCTCCCTCCTCTTTAATAATATAAATCCTATCCATCCAAGTCAATGTGACAATTCCCAGTCCAACATGGATAAACAGTCAAAGAATATGAATAATTTTCAAAGGATGAAACACAAATTGTTAAACTGAAAAGTGCTCAGTATCACTCACAAAGAGACAAAAATTAAAACAACTTTGACACATAACCTTCACAAGTATCAATTTGGCAAAAACTGTAAAAAGCAATATAGTTCAATAATAGTGGGATTGTGGAGAAATAGATACACTAGTCTACTGCTTTTACACCTGCAAACTTGTAAAATCTTTTTGGAGAGCAATCTGTTAACACATCGAAAGTTACAAAAAACAATTATGCCTTTTGACCCAATAATTCTATTCTTAGAAATATCCCTTGAGGGGGCAGCTCGGTGGTGCAGTGGATGGAGCACTGGCCCTGGATTCAGGAGGACCTGAGTTCAGATGCGACCTCAGACACATAACATTTACTAGCTGTGTGATCCTGGGCAAGTCACTTAACCCCCATTGCCCAACCAAAAAAAAAAAAATGAGAGAGAGAGAGAAAGAAAGAAATATACCCTGAAAGTATTTTTAAAGAGTTGCCTATATACAGATTTTCATAGCAGTATTAAATGTAATTTCAAAAAACCAAAAATAACCTAATGTCCAACCATAGGGGACTGGCTAAATACTATATGTTTAATAAATGTAATAGAACACTAAAAAGTAATTGAAACGGACAGTTATAAGGAAAAAACATTAAGAAATAATGCAGAACTAAAAAAAAAAAGGTCAAAACAAAAGAATGGAGTACCCACTAACTACAAACATAGGAGGCAAAGTAAATAAGAATGAATGGACAAAGAATTCCTGATGAAGGCTTAACAGGGAGTGTGATTATAAAAATGTTATGATACTTCATACATATTTACATTTTAATGTAAATAGTTACTAAGAAAGAATAGCTGCTTGTACTGATATTAATGTTAAGGTTTCAAATAAAACATTTAAAAATAATGATTCTAAAAAATCCTAGCCATCCAGAAATGAGCTCAAATCCCATCACTGTAAAGCCAATGCTGACTATCCTAACCTGAACTAATCACTCTTTTTGAATATTTAGGGCAATACAATTTGACCTCGGCACTTTAATAGATCTAATCTCATTGGTCTGGATATTCCTTCTACCTGGGCATATTACAAGCAATCCATGCTACCTTAGTCTGTGTGATTGTTTTACTCAAGTTCTTCTATAAGTCTGCCATAGAAGATTTTTACAACATACTGGAGACATTCCTCTAAATACAAATTATTCTCTGTATGTGACTGGACCACCTTCTTTTCCATTTATACATGTCTTTGATAATTCCATGCCACTTCTTGGGCACAAGTTATCATTGTTAATATGGTACAGCCAACTTATGCCCCTCCATGGGTCTACTGCCCAAATCACCTGCAAATCCTATTTTCATAGCTATATAATATCATCAGAAAAAACTGACATCAAAAAGTTGAGAAAACAGCCTGGGATCACTGAGAACACAGTGCAATCTACCAAATGCAATCTACCCTGTTAAATTCTCCATATTCAATTCTGGTACACGCGCGCACACATACATACTCAATGGGTACTTACCGACCCAACCTGAACCTCATAATCTAGACAATGGCAATACTTTATCCCCTTGGATTCTTCATTGTAAATACCAATTTCTTTTGAAAGGCTATGGATCTCAATAAGGGAATGCAAAAAAAGGAAAATTTAGAGCATCTTATATAACATAAGGGTTTTTTTTTGTTTGTTTGGCTAGGCAATAGGGTTAAGTGACTTGCCCAGGG
Organism: Vombatus ursinus; assembly: GCF_900497805.2. Lineage (NCBI taxonomy): Eukaryota > Metazoa > Chordata > Mammalia > Diprotodontia > Vombatidae > Vombatus > Vombatus ursinus. The sequence goes on along the minus strand of NW_020954572.1, from coordinate 18,303,480 downwards.
TCACACTGCTAGTGAGTGTTATGTGTCTGAGGCCGGATTTGAACTCAGGTCCCCCTGATTCTAGGGCTGGTGCTCTATCCACTGCATACCACCTAGCTGCCCCTCATAAGTTTTTAACTGATGATTGTGAACATTTAAAAAATTTTGAGGGGCAGCTAGGTGGCGCAGTGAATAGAGCTCTGGCCTTGGAGTCAGGAGGATCTGAGTTCAAATCCAGCCTCAGACACTTAACACTCACTAGCTGTGTGACCCTGGGCAAGTCACTTAAACCCCAATCGCCTCACCAAAAAGCAAAAAAACAAAACCAAACAAAACGAAAAAACAAAAAGAAATTAAAATTTAAAAAATTTTGATAAATGGTTTCTTTTGAAATCCTATGTAATTTATTTTATGTATTTAAAAATATTATTTTCTGAAGGAATTAATAGATTTCATCTGACTGCCATGGACCCAAGGGTCCATGACACAAAAACAGTTAAGAACCCATAATCTACAGGGAATACCATTACAGTAATAAACCATTCTGAGTTGCAGTTCCAGAGCAGAGAAGAGTGCTTGTGATCCCAAGAGAGAAGGGGCCATACCTGGGTATGGGTTTCAGGATAGAGAGGAGTTGTGGTCACAAAGGAGGAGCCTTATTTGGGTAAGGACCAGAACACAGACAAGGAGAGCAGTGATCAGATCTCTCCCTTCTTCCCAGATTACACCAGAGCTTATTTACAGGCCCCCAGACCTAGCTGTGAAAAGAGCAGGGCATAGAAGCCAGCCTGAAGCTCAGGATAGTCATACACACCACACAATACAACACACACATACACACACACACATATTACACCACACCACATCACCACCATCACTACCACTGTTGCTGCCACCACCGTGACCACTACCATCACCAGAGGTAAGCAGAGCCCAACTTTAACATAAAATGCAAAGTCAAGAAACAGACTGGGAAAATGAACAACAAAAAAAGAATCCGACCAATAAAAAGCTACTACAGTGACACAGAAGCTCAAAACACAAACTCATAAGACAATAAATTGAAAAAAAAAAAAAACTAAAAGTAAAGCCTCAAAGGAAAAAAAAATGCAGATTGGACACACACCCAACAAGAATTCCTAGAGGAACTAAGGAAATTTTAAAAGGTGGTGGTGGTGAGGGGAATGAATTTAAAAATCAAATAAGAATGATAGAGGAAATTTTGGGAAAAGAAATGGGAGTAATACAAGAAAATTATGAAAAGAGAATTAACGAGGGCAGCTAGGTAGCACAATGGACAGAGCAACGGCCCTAGAGTCAGGAGGATCTGAGTTCAAATCCGGCCTCAGACACTTGACACTTACTAGCTGTGTGACCCTGGGCAAGTAACCCCATTATCTAGCCAAAAAAAGAGAGAGAATTAACAGCTCGTTAAAAGAGGCTCAAAAAATTTTTAAAGAAAATATCTCTTTAAAAGTCAAAATTGGTCAAATGGTAAAATAGATACAAGAAACTATTAAAGAAAATAACCTCTTAAAAATCTGAATTGACCAAATGGCAAAAGAGGAACAAAACTTCACTGAAGAAAATAATTCCTTAATGACTCCAGGAGATATAAGAAAAAATAAAACAATCAAAAGAAAATGTGAAACATCTCATAAAAAAAATAACTAACCTGGAAACTTGATCATGGAGAGATAATTTAAGAATTATTGGGCTACATGAGAGCCATGGTCAAAAAAAGAGCCTAGAAATTATAAAGAAAATTATAAATTATAAAGAAAAACTATCTAGATATCTTAGAACAGGAGAGCAAAATTGAAATTGAAAGACTCCACTAATCACCTCCTAAAAGGGGTAACAAAATCAAAATTCCCAGGAATATTATAGCCAAATTCTAGAGCCTCTAGGGTCAAGGAGAAAATACAGAAAACAGTCAGAAAAAGAAAAAGAATTTAAACACCACAGAGCCACAGTCAAGATAATACAAGATTTAGGGAAGAGAGGGCTTAGAATATGTTATTCCAGAAGGCAAAGGAGCTAGGATGACAATCAAAAATAAACTACCTGGCAAAACTGAGCATAATCCTACAAGGAAAAAAGGAAAGGAAAGAGAGGAATAGAATTTAATGAAATTGAATAATGCATTCCTGATGAACAAATCAGAGCTGATAGAAAATTTGATAAACAAAAGATTCAAGAGAAGTATAAAAAGGTAAACGAGTGAGAAATCATAAGGAATTTAATAAGGTTAAATTGTTTACATTCCCAAAAATGAAGATGACACATTTGTAAAGCCCAAGAACTTTATCATCATTAAGGCAGTTAGGAGCCTACTTAAACAGAAGGCATGAATGTGAATCTAATATGTTGGGATGGTCTCAAAAGAAAAATGGCTGGGTGAGAAAGAAAGATGTACTAGGAAAAGAAGGAAGGGAAAGGAAGAATAGGGAACATTATCTTACAAGAGGCACGCAAGGAAAATATATTACAATGGTGGGGGGGAGGAGAATAGCGAGGAGCAAACAACACTTGAACCTCACTCTCATGTGAACTGGTTCACAGAGGGAAAAATACAGAAATTAATCTTGCCTAACAAGGAAATAGAAGGGGAAGGGGCTAACAGAAAGCAAAGAGAGGATTATAAGCAGGGTAGATTAAGGGAGGCAGTGGTAAGAAGCAAAACAGATCTTTGAAGATAGAAAGGGTAAAGAAAGAAAAGCATAAAGAGAAGAGAACAGGATGGAAGGAAATACACAGTAGTCAATCATAACTGTGAATGTGCATGGGATTAGTTCACCCACAAAACCGAAGAAAAGAACAGAATGGCTTAGAAACCAGAATTCAACAATATGTTGTTTGGGAGAGATACACTTGAAACAGAAAGACACACAGAGTTAAAATAAGGGGCTGGAGCAGAATCTATTATAGTTCAACTGAAGTAAAAAAGGCTGGGGTAGTAATCATGATCTCAAAGCAAAAGGAAAAATAGATGTAATTAAAAGAGATAATCAGGGAAACTACAGTTTGCTAAAAGGTACCATAAAAATGAAGCAATATCAATATTAAGCATATAAGCACCAAACGGCACAGCATTCAAATTCTTAAAATTGAAGTTACATGAAACACAGGAAGAAACAGAAAGTAAAATTATACTAGTGAAGGATCTCAATTTACTCTTCTCAGACCTGGATAAATCTAACCATAAAATAAATAAGAAATTAGGGAGATAAATATAATTTTATAAAAATTAGATATGAAAGACCTCTAGAAAATACTGAACAGGTATAGAAAGATTATACCATTTTCATAGTTGTACATGGCACCATGAAAACCAATCATTTAGGGCATAAAAACCTCATAAATACAGGAAAGCAGAAATATTCAATGCACTCCATTTCAGATCATTATGCAATGAAAATACTTTCAATAAAGGGTCTTTGAAGCCAAATTAAAAATTAATTGGAAACTAAATAATGTAACCTTAACGAATGAATAGGTCAACACAGAAACAATCGATAATTTAATTAAAGATAATGACCACAATAAGACAATATACTAAAATTTCGGGGATATGGCCAAAGCAGTATTTAAAAGAAAATTTACATCTCTAAGTGCCTATATCAATAAAAGAGATAAAGAAGAAATCAATGAACTGGACATGCTACTAAAAAAGCACAAATTAAAAATCTTCCATTAAACAACAAAATAGAAATCTTGAAAATTAAAGAAATTAATAAAACTGAAAATTTAAAAACTGAACTAATAAATAAAATGAAATGGACTGGATATGCAACTGGAAGACTAGAAAAAGAACAAATTAAAAAATCCCCAAAATAGAAATCCTAAAAAATCAAAGGAGAGATTAATAAAACTGAAAGTAAAACAACAATAACAAAATACTGAACTAATAAATACAACGAGGAGCTGGTTTATGGGGGTAAAATAAAATAAATAAGCTACTGATTAATTTGATTTAAAAAAAAGAAATCAAATTATGAGCAATAAAAACGAGAAGGATGAATGAACAACCAATTAAGGTTAAATTAAAGCAATTATTAGGAGCTATTTTATCCAATTATATGCCAATAAAACTGACAATCTAATTTAAATGGATGAATATTTACAAAAATATAAATTGCCAAGATTTACAGAAGAGTAAATAAATTATTTATCTTAAAAAAGAACTTTAGCAGGCCATAAAAGCTCCCTAAGGGAAAAAAAAAAACAAAACAGAACCAGATGGATTTACAATTTACAAAGTAGATGAATTCTACCAAACATTTAAAGAACAATTCTAATACTTATATACTTAAAAAAAAAATATGTAAAGAATGAGTCCTACCAAATTCCTTATAAGATACAAATAAAGTCTTAATACCTAAACCAAGGGAAATAAAAACACAGAAAGCAAATTACAGACCAATTTCTCTAATGAATATTGATGCAAAAAATTTTAAGTAAAATACTAGAAAGGAGATGATGGCAAGATATCTCAAAGATCACACACTATGACCAGATGGGATTTATACCGGGAATGCAGGGCTGGTTCAGTATTAGAAAAACTATAAGTATAACTGACCACATCAATAACAAAAACAACAAAAATTTTATGATTGTGATTATATCAACAGGAACAAAAACGCTTTTGACAAAATACAACATCATTCCTATTAAAACACCAGAAAACACAGAAATAAATGGAGAAATAAATTTTATTAAAATGACAAGTAATATTTCTCTAAATCCAAGAGCAAGCATTATCTGTAATGGGAATAATCTAGAAGTCTTTCCAATAAGATAAGGGATGAAAGGATATCCATTATCACAGTATTCAATACTGTGCTAGAAATGCTGGTTATAGAAGTAAGACAAGAAAAAGAAATTGAAGGAATAAGAAAACTAATGAAGAGATAAAACTATCTCTTTTTGTAGGTGATACAATGGTATACTTAAAGAAACTGAGAGAATCTACTTAAAAAAAAAACTAGTTGAAACAATTAAAAAATATAGCAAAATTACAGGATGTTAAAATAAACCCACAAAAATCATCAGCATTTCTACACATTACTAACAAAACCAAGCAAGAGGAGGTAGAAAGAAAAATTCCATTTAAAATAACTGCAGGCAATATAAAATATTTGGGAGTCTAACTGTCAAGAAAACCCAGGAATTATATGAGCACAATTACAAAACACTTTTCACACAAATACAAACAGATCTAAATAACTGGAAAAATATTAATTGTACATATGTAGGCTAAGCCAATATAATAAAAATGACAAATCTACCTATATTAATTTACTTATTCAGTGCCTTACCAATCAAACTACAGAAAATTGTTTGATAGAGCTAGAAAAAATAATAACAAAATTCATCTAGAAGAACAAAATGTCAGTAGTATCAAGGAAATCAATGAAAAAAAAATGTGAATAAAGGCAGCCTAGTAGTGCCAGATTTTAAACTCAATTACAAAGTGGTAATAATGAAAACAATCTGGTACTGGCTAAGAAATAGAGTGGTGGATCAGTGGAATAGATTAGATACACGATACACAGTAAGAAATGACCATATTTTCTACAGATATGTTTCCCCCTCTACCCTTCACTGTTTACTGTTTTGTGAGACTACTACACAGAATCTTCCCTTATTCTCCTCATAACATTTTACAAATAAAATTACTCTCTAAAAGGATCCACTAGTCAAGGAAATAAAGTGTTTGCTGGCTTGGGCAATTTCTGGGCTCTTTTGGCCTCCTTGTTATGGTGACTGCTTTTCACCAGTTAAACTTCTCTAAGAAATAGTGAATAATCAGAGTCAACATATTTTACTTTTACCAATATCTCATAAACAATAAATAGGTTGGGCAAAAGCTATTGTAATAGCACAAAATGCTGTCATCTCATCTTAATTTTTTATCTAACTGAATGTTAAATTTAACCTCTAAAACTGATTATAAATTTTAACCAGCTTTTGATCTGACAGCAGATTCTAAATAATAATCATTTCCAATCTACTAAGATATGGTCAACTTCATATCTTTATGTAATGTTGTTCAATGTTCAACGTGTCTAGGTGAAAAGAACACTATAACTAATGAGAGATTACTAATTTACCAAAGTATAACTAGATTACGAAAGCGTTTTAAGTGCCTTGAAAGGAAGCTATTACCATATGAATACAATGTGTTCTTAATTCAAAAGCTATCAAATTTTCATCCCAAATATCATGGAGTAAAAGAAGCATTTCAACCTTAAACTTTCTTGAATTTATGCAGGATATGTACAATTTAGGTAAGAAAAAAAAAAGCTGTTTACAAACTTCTCTAAAAATTAACAATTTGAATGTAGGAATTTTTTCCCTAAATTTTCTCAGATGATTGTTACCTTTTAGTTACTTTGGTCTGTTTAATTTACATTTACCAAAAAAACAAAAAACAAAAAAAACCAACAATAAATTTTTTGCCCTTTTAATTAACACACAATATCCACAGGTGCAGGCAAAAAAAAATCCTAAGTAGGCAAGCCTTATAAACCTTAAAAAACAAACTTTCTTTCTGAAATGATACGGACTTTTATATGAACTATTTCTTTTGTCTTTTAAACAAATAACTGGAATTTTTTTGGGATACTACATTCACAATGCTGTAATTCTGAGGATAAATCTTTGATATCTTTTCTTTTTTGGCTAGGCAATGGAGTTAAGTGACTTGCCCAGGGTCACACAGCTAGTAAGTGTTATGTGTCTGAGGCCAAATTTGAACTCAGGTCCTCCACCTAGCTGCCCCGGTACCTTTTCTTTAAAAGCCATAATTCTATAATAAAAATATAAAGGAATAAGTGATACTTTCACATGCAATTTTTAAAAAACTAAATGAAAGGAACATAGGACAAAAATCCTGCAATATTTACATCATTTCTCCTTAGGTTTAGGTTTTCTTCAACAAGCCTATATTGAACTACTATTTGGTTCACTGGCACAGATTCAGTGCTGGAAGGAATCTTACAGGTAATTTAGTCTCAAACTCCGTGGTCTCAGGACCCATTTATATGTTCAAAAATTTCTGAGACCCTCCCCGAAGAACTTTTGTTTATACAGATCATATCTATCAAAATTTACTATATTAGAAATTAAAACATCTTAATATTATGAAAACAATTTCGACTCAAGGATCTCAGGGATCCCTCAGACCACACTTTGAGAACTACTGATTTAGTTCAAACCCCACCCTCAATATTACAGATGCGGAAATGGAGAGTCAAATTAGTTAAATGATTTGTCCAAAGTCACATAAATAGTGAGTAGCAGAGTCAGGATTTAAAATCAGATCTTCTTGAAAGGGCGATATCTGGAAAATAAAATTAAGGGGTGAGAGAGGATTATACTGGGAGGAAAAAGGGAGAGGTAGAATGAGGTAAATTATCTCACATCAAACAGACAAGAAAAGGCTTTTACAGTGGAGGGGAAATGGGGGAAGGTGAGAGAGAATGAGTGAATCTTATTCTCATGGGATCTGGCTCAAGGAGGGAATAACATACACAATTGGGTATGGAAAACTATCTTACCCTACAGGAAAATATGGGGGGAAAGGGACAAGAGAGCAGGGGGTTTATAGAGGGGAGGGCAGATTGTGGGAGGGGATAATCAGAAGCAAACACTTCTGAGGATGGACAGGGTCAAAAAAGAGAATAGAATAAATGGGAGATAGGATAGGATGAAGGGAAATAAACTGAGTTTTTCACAACAGGACTACTATGGAAGTGTTTTGCATGACTAGACATCTATAACCTATATTGAGTTGCTTGCCTTTTCAATGAGGGTGGGTGGGGAGGGAGGAAGGGAGAAAATTTGGAACCCAAAGTTTTAAAAACACATGTTAAAAAAAAATAAATAAAAGTATATATGAAAAAAAGATACCATTAAAATTTTTAAAAAATCAGATTTTCTGATTTCAAATCCAACCCTCTTTTCTACTATACCAGACTGATTGTTTACTAGTGGATGCCTTTTAACACTGAGCTTGCTAAAATTTTCCATTTCTACTCACATTTTATGTATTCTAATTTCTCATAGCATTTCTTCCCTAAAGTTAGAATTAAAACCATCAAGTTCTTTCTTCCCCAGAACTCCATGGAATATGCTAGCAGACTGACTGATGATCTTAAATGGGCTTTTTTTATGGAATAAGTAAGAAAGTATTAGAATTGGAGAAAGGAAGAGGAATTTAATGCCAAATGTTGAACTACCCCAGGCATTTGGAAATTTATTATATTTCTAAAGGTTCTCAAGAAAGGTAAATACATTAACTTCACTCATTAGCCCAATCCAGTGTTGGGAACACCGATGTAAAGCTCTCTTTCATCTCTTACTTCTTGTTAAATATAAGTCTATTTCCTCTTCTTTTATCCTCTGGGGAGATGGAAAACAGCTGGTGACCATTTGTTCTTATACTTCAACAAAAGCCATCTAATAATACAATGTCAGACCAACAGTCCACCAAGCCTAATATTTTGTGTCTGACAACAATACTAAAGAATATTTGTGGGAGAGCATGGTAATATACATCCTCAAACAGGTCATACTGATATACCAATTACAGTTTATTTTATTTTTAGCCTAGCATTCATGAAATTTATTTAAATCAACCTTGAGGTTATTTAGATTATTAATTTGTGTACGTGTGTAATGTAGTGTGTAAAGTAGCAGTACTTCTTCGTTGGTCTAAATTTATATCCTTTAAACTTCAAGGGCTGTCCTTTATTTCTGGTATTATACTGCGATTCTAAATAATCTAAAATTATTTATTAGAAATTATTTCAAGTTCACCTTTGTTGTTGTTTAGTTGTTTCAGTCTTATCTGACACATTGTAACCCCATTTGGAGTTTTCTTAGCAAAGATACTAGAGTGTTTTGCCATTTCCTTTTCCAGTTCATTTTACAAATGTGGAAATGTAAGCAAGCAGCATTAAGCGACTTGCCCAGAGTCACACAGCTAGTATGTGCCAGAGGCCAAATTTGAACTCAGATCTTCCTAACTCAGGCCCAGTGCTCTATTCACTACAGCACCTAGCTCCCCTCTGCAAGTTCATCTTATCCACAATCTTAATATTTTTGCATATTTCAATAAAAACTAGACTTCTCAACCTATATCTTTCCAAACTAAAGAATTGAACAGATTGATGAACTGAGAATGCAACTAAAAAAAACATAGAAAACAAAAAAATTTAAACACCAAGATAGAAATTCTGAAAACCAAATAAATTCCAACAAAATTGAAAGCAAATTAAGGAAATATAATTTTTACTAGGTTATTCTCACATAACTAAAAGACTCCTATATTCCCTTAATCATTTTCACTGTTCTTCTCTGGACACTCTTCAGTACCATCTGTCTACTGAAAGGCTGCAAGAGAGTTACAGATAGTATTAAAAGAGTAGGATAAGATTGTTTATTTTGTTTCTAAATAATCTTCCTAATGATGTTCAACATTTTGTTCTTTTTGACTAGAGTAGCTAGCACATTGCTAGTACATCACAATATCCTAGTTATATAAAGTCATAAAATCAGAGACTTGATGATTTGTAAGGAATCTCAAAAGTCAACTAGTTCAACCCTTACCCAAAGCATAAAACTAATCTATAATATTCCCAAAAAATAATCATCAAGTCTATCAAGGTTCTATTTGAAGATTTCCATTGACCAGGAGCTCAGTAACCTATCCCACCACAGCCCATTTCATTTTGACCATGATTTGTTAGTCTAATTTTTGAAAGCTTTCATATTGAGCTTAAATCCACCTTCATGTAATTTCTACCCATTGGAAATTCCATTCTATCCAGTCTTGCTTTGTGGCTATGAACCAAATCTAATCTCTCTTCCTATACAACAAGATAATGCTTTAAACAGTTGAGAACAGCTATGTTGCTGTCCTACCCCACCAAGTTCTCTCTTCTTCAGGATAAATAGCCCAGTTCTTTCAACTAATCCCTAGAGTCAAGACCTTTATCCTTCTGTTCTCCCAAATTAAAACAATCCCAATTTCCTTAATTTCTCAGAAATACAACTTTTCAACTCTTTAATTGACTTTACTGTTCTAATTCGAACCCTTTAAAACTTTATGTTTCTCTCAACATTCAATCTCCAAACTAAGCACAGTTCAATAAACCTCATTCATAAAAGACTTCATTAATTAAGAATTTGTGATAATTCTGAAAAGTGATGTACAAAAGCTTTTTGATGAAGAAAAGGTTGCTAAAGCAGATCAATATTAAAAAAATAAGCTCATAAGGAAAATGCTTAAACTACTTAAAAGAACTTTTACCAAGCATCTTCAAGTACTTTACAAACTATGATTAAAAAAAAAAATTGAACATAAAAAGCCTAACATTTTTTTTAGCCTAGCCACTGAAATTCAAATTACTGTACTTACGTAATACAACCACACTTCTTTTAACATATATCCATCACAGTCAACAAACACGTATAAAGCGCCTACTATGTGCCAGTTACAGCATTAAGCACCGAGAAGACAAAAAAGGTAAAAAATCCCAACTCTCAAAGAGTTCACACTCTGTAACACGGGAAACAACATGCAAACAACTATATACAAACAGTATATATACAAAATATGTTAGAGCCTATCAAGAGAGGGAAGGCACTAGTATTAAGAGGGATATGGGAAGGGAAGATTTTAGCTGGGACTTGAAGGAAGGCAGGAGGGCTAAGAGATTTAGATGAGGAAGAATAAAATTCCAAGCAAAGGAGAGTCAATAAAAATATCCTGAGTGAAAAGATGGAGTGTCTTACGGGAGGAACAGCAAGGAGGCCAGTGAGGTGAATACATAAGGGACTGTACCAGGGTAGTTCCAATGTCAAAAAGGGAGCATTTTTAAGAGATATTGCAAAGGTAGAATCAATAAGACTTGGCAATTGCTGGAATATGATGGGGTTAGGAGGAAAACGGAAAGTAGGAGTAGAGAATAACACCTACATCAGGAGTCAAAGTAAATGGGAGGACGGTGGTGCTCTTGAGAGTAGTATGTAAGTTAGGAACAGTGGAAGCTTTGGGGAAAAGATAATGAGTTCAGTTCTGGACATACTGAGTTTAAGATGTCTACAGAACATGCGGTTTGAGACAACCAAGAGATGTCAGCAGAAAAGTGAGGGCTGAAGAAATAGATCTGGAAATCACGAGTACAGAGATGATAACTGAATCCATTGGAGTTGAAAAAATCACCAAGCAAAATAGTATAAAGGAAGAAGGGAAGAGGGCTCACGGCAGAGCCTTGGGCGACAATACCCATAGTTAGTATGATCTGGATGAAGATACTGCAAAGAAAGATTAAAAAAGGGAGAGACCTGAAGCAGGCAGACAAACCAGCAGGCTTTTGTTATAGTCTAAGCATGAAGTGATAATGAAGGCCTGCACCAGGGCAGTGGCAGCATCAGAAGAGAGAAGGGGACATATTCAAGAGATACTGCAAAGATGATAACAAGCTTGGCAACAGACTGGATATGGGGAGTGAGAGACAGTAAAGAGACCAGGATTACTGCATGGTTTCAAGTCTGAAGGACTGGGAAGACTGTGGTGCTCTCAACGGTAATAGGGAAGGTAGGGGGAGGCTTAGAGGGAAAGAAAGTGAGCTCTGTTTTGGACATGCTGAGTTTAAGATATCTACCGGACATCTAGTTTAAAGTGTTTAAAAAGCAACTGAAAATGCAAGAATAGAAGTCATCAGAGAAGTCAGGGTAGGATAGGTAGATTTGAGAATCATCAAGATAGAGGTGATAATTAAAACCATGGGAGCTGATGAGATAACCAACTGAAGTAATATAGAAGGATAACAGAAAGGGCCCAGGACAGAGCCCTGTAGGACACCTACAGTGAGATAATGTACCATAGATGAGGATCCAGTAAAGGAGAATGAGGAGAGGTCTAACACGTAACAAGAAAACCATTAAGAGAAGAGTGTTAAAAAAAAACCTAACAAGAAGAAAGTATTAAGGAGAAAAGGATGATGTGTCAAACACTGCAGAAAGAGATCAAGAAAGATGAAGACTGAGAAAGGACCACTAGATTTCACAATTTATTCAAAGCAGTAACTCAGTATCCCTTACCATAACTAGTCTAAATTCATTAAATTATACTCTTAAAAGACACTATTTATGTAATTAATATCATGGAAATGTTGCCCAGACACTGAATCTGCCTTTAGGCATTCTAGAATTGGCTTCACAGAAACATTATATTTTTGTCTCTTACATATATTATTTTTCCAATTACACTCTCTCACATAGCACTGCATTAATATTTATACCTCAAGGATCCATGATTTTATTGGTAAAGATACTCCATCCATCCTCACAGACTGCAACCCCTTCTATGCCTTAACAGATGATCTTTTAGTGGAAAAGGAAAAGATAAACACTTAGCAGCCAACCTTTCAGAGATAAGCCACTGCATCACCAGGCTCATACTGGAAGCCTTTTTCACATGGAATGACCTGCCAGAGCTTATAATCTCACTAACATAACCTTTGAAAAATTAAGAATTCCTCAGCACTATGATGACGCATGGAAGTAGTATACCCTTATTTGCAGTCGCTCAGTACTACACAACATAGTTTGAAACAATTTATAAATCTGAAATGGACCCCAGAGGAAGTATAGAGAGTACATCATAATAAATCTTTCAAGTCTTAATTTCTAAGATTCATATATATGTTAAATCATACTTGGAAACTTGGTCTAATACTCCTAAAGGGAAAACAACCATTAGCAAATTATTTAATTAGGGACCTATTTGTAGTTCTACTATGAAGAATAATTAAATGAACACTTATTACTTCTAAATAACTCAATTGAAAATACAGTATGGCTATGCTCCCTACCTAACTCCCACAATTTCTCCCCCTAATAAAAAGCAAGGTATGTACAACTTACACATATTTGTGAAATTCAAGCACCTTTATGACTACAAGGCAGACAGGATTAAAATCAGTAAAGAAGACCTCAGGTTTGAACAAATTATTACAGTTGATAATTTGCTTATTGTTATTCCCTGTTAATTAATATTTGTCAAACTTTAGCATTTAGCTCCAATAATAATCTTCAGCCCTCTGTATTCCTGTCTCTCAAAAATCAATTCTGGTTAAGCTTCCCAATCCATCAGCTGAATGAGCCAAACGGTTCACATTCATATCTATGAATTGCACTCACCATTGGAGCTTTCACAGGGGCTCTGTGGACTGTGGTCAGCTGCTTTCTCAAGCTGCTGGGTCTTTACTTCACTTGCAGACTCCTCTACAGTATCCATCTGTGAATGTTTTATTAACAAATTGTCTGCTTTCTCTGGAGACTGTGGCTGCTGCTTCTCCTCTTCAGTTCTCAGTATATCATCCTCTCTTTCTAAAGAAATTGGAGATTGCGGAGGGTTCTCCTCTTTAGTCAGTGATTTCAGATCCCCTTCAGATTCTTGGCTCTTCTCTCCCTTAGCATCTAGACTGTTCTTAGCACGTGATTCTATTCCTGGATCAACATCCACACAAGAACGGGTAACTTCATGTCCTGCTTCTCCCACAACAGGTTGAGAGGGAACATCGGTTGGGGACTCATCTTTTGGGACTTTCTCTTCTTTGACACCACAGCCTTCTGAAGTGGCCTCCTCCCAAGCCTCTTGGTGCTTCTGTTCTAATTCTTCATCATACATTTGCAGTTTTTTTGGAGAATCACTGCCACTAACACTGGTATCAACTTCCATAGCTTCTTGGCACTCCTGATCTGGGATTTTCTCTTGAAGGCATAATCCTGGTGACTGAGTCTGAGTCAGACAGAGATGGACTGGGCTACTCTCCCTGTTTTCTTTCTCTTCTTTCTGTTCCTCCTCTTGACTTTCACAAGGGGTTTCAGGAATTTCTTCAACCTCAGAAATTGAAGACCTTTCCTCTGTGTGACATTCTTTAGCCTCCATAGAGACCTCCTGATCTAATGCATTTAAGTGAGCTTCAGACAGAGGAGCCTCAGACGGAGGAGCCTCAGACGGATGAGCCTCAGAAAGAGGAGCCTCAGACAGAGGAGCCTCAGACCGAGGAGCCTCAGACGGAGAAGCCTCAGACGGAGGAACGTCAGATGGAAGAACCTCAGATGGAAGAACCTCAGATGGAAGAGCCTCAGATGGAAGAGCCTCAGGAAGAAGTACTTGGCTTCCTGAATCACATGTGAAACCAACACAAACATGCTCCATCTCTTCTCCGGTTTTGCATTCAGTGGCTGAAATGATGGTTTCATTTGTAGTTTTTATATCATCTTCTTCTGCCTTTTTACAATTTTCATTCAACTCTTCTTGATTGTCTTTTGTTGGGCTCACTGGTATACTAAAATTTTCTGTGGGACAAACTTTAGACTCCAGAGTTTGAGATACAGGTTGAGTATCTTCAATCTGTGTGTTTTTACCATCTTCATCAATTTGCTGAGAGGTCAAACTCTCCATCTTTGTAGATTGACTACAATCACTTGCAGAAAGCATCAACTTACAAGATTCTCCCATCAGTGATTGTCCAAGATCCTCAGTAGGATTCTCTTCCTCATTCTGTGAAGTCTTAGAACACTCCACTGTGAAAGAGGAATTGCATCTATCTTCAGTATTCTTTTCATCATTTGGCTCCTGCTCCAAACTTGGAGATGGAATAAAAATGTCCTAAGGAAAGAAAAGGTAATAAACATTGTCACTTTTTCTTTACATTCACACTGCTTTGTTCACCTATAATTCACATCAGAAATCTACATCTCTTTTATTCAAACTAGGAAGCACTTAGCCCATGATCACTGAGTTAAAAGAAACGTGTCTAGAAAAAAATCCCAGATTTTTATATTATCAGTCTTTTTCTCAAAACAAAAAGCTACTTCTTCCTCTGGTTCCTCTGGCCAAATCACAGACATGAGCAAAACAGAATGCATATAAGATATTTTTGAAGATAACAGACTTCTCCTTTTGTAGAAAGGGAAAACATTTAAATATTTGACTACACATGCTTACAGTTCCAATATAGTGTCAAACAGTTAATTAGGCACTTTAAAAATGATGATGATGAAGAAATCAGCACAAACTTGTGTAAATTTTACTGGAGGACTCTGTCTTAAGAAAAGCATTGACAGTGAAACATGGAAAATAGATAACTACTTAAACAGAAAGCAAATTGTTCAGTTAAGATATACTTTTCCCAAGTTTTCATTCTTTCACAAAGGAGCAATGTAACCATCTTGTTTCCCAGTATTATGGCAGGAGATGAATGTCATTAAGCTGATTAAAACTCAAAAATATGACAGATATTGATTCTAAAAGATTTTCCTTTCATTGTGCCATTTTGAATTTGAATTCTGAAAAGTCATATGCCAAGCAGGTGAGATATGAATGTGCTATTATTTTAAAATTATAACATCCAATTAGGAATCAAATAAGATTACAAGATAGTTCATATATACAATATCATTCTATATTTCAGTGCCTTGAATTTTTTTTTTTTGCTGTATTGGGAAATATATAGCTAGGTCCCTAATACTATGAATAATAAATCCCCTAAAGTGGTTGCATTATTTGAATTTGTACTGCATGCTTCCAGAGTTGGAATCAATAACCATATTTTACATAATTATAACTTTGAATAGTACAAATGCAAATACATGCAACCCCTTAAGGGGTTTCAATATTCGCACTAATTGGGACCTGGTTATACAGGTCACATATCTGAACCCACCCTAGAGCAACACTTTTTTTCCCCTTTTTTTGTGAGGCAATTGGGGTTAAATGACTTGCCCAAGGTCACACAGCTAGTATGTGTCAAGCATCTGAGGCCACATTTGAATTCAGGTCCTCCTCACTCCAGGGTCATTGTACCACCCAGATGCCCCTTTAGACAGACACTTTTAACAACTACTTTTAAAATATGTTCTCATCTGCCTCCACCTAGTCAAAATATGCCTCATACTCTCCAAAATAAAATCTCACAATCTTATAAAAGAAAACAGAAATATATCCCATTTTAATATTAATAACTGGAATAGGAAAAAAACAATTAGCAAAATAAAGTTACAAATGAGTTAGTTCCAAAAGAATGCTAAAATTCTACAAGTGGAAATTACAATATACTGCTCTGATGACAACATAGCCCAGGGATGCAGCCCAGTGAAGCAAACAAACCTTCTAATAAAAATAGGGACCATACAAAAGAGATATTCAAATACTAAATTCCTTTCAAACTTCAGTAAAGTAAATGTATGGCATACAAAATTGCTGCAATAAGAATTCACTCATTTAATCCATAAATTGAGAATTTCTGTATTAGCAACAATATTTCAAACAGAGTATAATTTAGTGAGTTCTGGATTTCAAAACAAGTGCTGGCCAGGGAAGGCCATTCCATCCCTTGGTCATTTCTGGTCTTCATGATCCCAGGGGGCAACACCAGTGCTATAGCACATACTTTAGCTGAACTTCAGGAGGACTGTGGATGAGGAATAATTGTGGGTTGCAGAAGAATACCCAGTATTAAGTCTATGTGAGTCAACATCCAGGGTCAACTTCAACCCAAACCAGCCAAGATCCAAATTAACAACAATCAAACAGTACCAGACTGCCCTTAAGAATCAGTCCAATAAGCATTTATTAGACAGACCTGAACAGACATTCAACTAGACACATTTTACTTCCCTTTGTCAACAAATTAATAGGTATGTTAATCACAAATAATGCACCAAAGTCAATATTTATATCATCAAAAACTTTCAACATCTCCAAAAGAGAATCAAGAGTACAGTTGTTAATATACTTTATTTGTATATTTCACAATTTACAAAGCAATTTTGCAAAAAGCATTGCAAAGTAACTATTATCCTAATTTCACTTCTCTATAACTATCTTTTATAATCAGAATTCAAGTGATTTTGATTCAGCAGGCTGAGCTACATAAAGAAAGAAAAACATGTTAATGAGGCAAAAAAAAAGGTTGGTTTTTTAATTGGTAATAAAATAAATTCTGCAGATACTGAAAAATATATATACTTTAACTAAACAATTCTATCTCTATGTAGTTTTGTGCTTTCATTTTTCCTCTGTTAGTGATCTGCACAAGATGAAATCCTTTCAATAAAATATCCCTAGCAGAGCTAGAATTTCTTTCTATGTGCTGTCCCATTCTTGCTATTTCTTGATTGCTAATTTAAATGTAAAGTCTTATTATTACATCTGCAAACGAAAATGCATGAAATACCAAGAACAGAGGTTCTCCTAGCAACACTAAAATAACTCTTCTATAGGGTTGTGAGACAATAAGCACTTAGATTGAACAGACTCATACAGTCACTTAGATTAAACTGAGAACCTTCATTTTTACATTTCATGACTTAAGAGTATTAAAATTTAAAAGTTGCACCAATTAAGGTATTGGAATGTTTGTGTTTATCTGTGTGAAAATATGCATATAAGCATATGCACATATCTTATTTCCCCCACACCCATCCCAATCACCAGGCAGCATGGTAATCTGAAAAAGACCCACATAGTGAAATAAATGGGAGTAAGCACCTCCTATAAATACTTACATGAGAAAAGTCAGGCTGTGATGGGACAGGAAGTGGCTCAGAGGTGAAGAGGGGTGTGCTCTGTGATACAGGTGTTGAGGCTTGAGAAAGCACTGTCGGTTCAGGGGGAGGATTTTCTACCTCCATTGCTTCTTCTTCCAGGGTGTTCTTTAGAACATCTTCCTCCTCAGGCATTACTGACATGTCCATTGGCTCATCTGATTTTTAAAAAGGAAAACATATTGCAAAAGAGTCAGTCACCAACCAATGTAATTCTTATTATGCCACTCCAGGTTTAAGACAGGAGCCACTCATCCTGTTGATATGCTGTGTGCCACAAGACTCTCCTCCTCCTCAAAGAATATAAAAGAAAAACTTAAAACACTCCTTGTGCCCAAATTTCATGGAACTCAAACTGTGGGGTATTTATTATTTGTACTGTGAGAACAAGTCAAAAAGTTAGAGGGAAAATGATTGGGATTTGCCCCAAAATGAAAAAATATATATTCCTAAAAGAATTTAGATGGAAACTAAATTGGTATTAATTCAAAGTAAACCGTTCCCTTGTGCAAGTAAAACAATTAAATGAATTTTAATGAAGGCATTCCCAGTTTGGGGCAATATTTTGCCTAAGAAAGTACCTCTTAATAGTATCCTACTTGTACAACTATGTGAACTGCCAAACATTATGAAGAATGGCAAATAAGTTCACCATTCTTCAAAGTGGACACCTGTATACCATTTGCTGAAACAAATTATGATGACAGAAGAAATACAGATATAAAAATAAATATCACGTAATAGAAAAATGTGTCTGTTGGTGCTCTACTAGCATTGGCCAGTGTTCCAAATCACTGAGATGCATGTAGCACTAATTGTCAGACTCTTTACAAAGAAGAGAGGCCATTTCGCCCTCGCGTCTAGCAGGATGCCTGTCTTGATCAAAAAGAGAACTGAACCAGAGCTGAACAACCACTTCCGATATTTACTTAAATATTCATTCACTTTACTCTTAACTTTCTCTTCTCCATAATCAGTCTTCTTCAAGAAACGACCATTATTTATCCTAGTTGCTGCCTAACCTGTACTGCTCTAGAACTTTACTCTTGTTAATCCAATTACATGTCCCTTCCAAAATTCACCCTTGCTAAACCAGCTATGCCATAATATTAAATCCCAATGAAATGCTGAGTCACCCTAGATTCAAACCAATAAGCATTAAGTAACTTCCATGTACAAGTTACTATACCAGCCACCAGAAATAAAAAGACAGGAGTGATAGAATTTCAGGGCTAGAAGGAACCACAGAGGCTACCTACTCCAATCCATACCTCTAAAGAATTCCCACAACATCCTCAAATGGTCATCCAGTTTTCACTTGAAAACCCATACTGAGGGGGAAGCTCATAAGTCCTGAAGTAGCCCATTACATTTTTAGAAGGCTTTTAAGGAAATGATATTTTTTTCTCTCAAACTTTTTTTTAACTTTATTAATTTATTTTGATTTATCAACAATCACTTCCATAAGCTTTTGAGTTTTAAATTTTTTCCTCCTCCCTCCCCAAGACGGTGTGCAATCTGATACAGGCTATACATATACATTCCTACTAAACATATTTTCACATTAGTGATGTTGTAAGGAAGAATTAGAACCAACAGGAGGAACCACCAGAAAGAGGAAACAAAATATAACAGAAGAAAAAAATAGCAAATAGTAAGCTTTGATCTGCATTCAGACTCCATAGTTCTTTCTTTGGATATGGATAGCATTTTCCATCATGAGGCTTTTGAAGACGTCTTAGATCCTTGCATTGCTGAGAAGGGCTAAGTCTATCAGTGTTAATCATCACACAGTGGCTGTTACTGTGTACACCGTTCTCCTGGCTCTGCTCACTTCACTCAGCATCAGACCATACAAGTCTTTCCAGGTTTTTCTGAAGTCTGCCTGCTCATCATTTCTTATAGCACAATAGTTTTCCATTACATTCAAATACCACAACTTGTTCAGCCATTCTCCAACTGATGGGCATTCCCTCAATTTCCAATTCTTTGCCACCACAAAAAGAGCTGCTACAAATATTTTTGTACACATGGGTCCTTTTCCCATTTGTATGATCTTTTTGGGATACAGCCCTAGGAGTGCTATTGCTGGGCCAAAGAGTATGCACATTTTTATAGCCCTTTGGGCATAGTCCCAAATTGCTCTCCAAAATGGTTGGATCATTTCACAACTCTGCCAATAATGCATTAGTGAGGAAAGGATATTTTAAAGTACCAAGGCAGAAGCTATTGCATTTACCAGACCTCAATCTATACTATAAAGCAATAACCATCAAAACAATTTGGTACTGGCTAAGAAAAAAAAAATATTAAATAAATAAGCAGGAACAGGAAGTAACTGAAAACAGTAGCCAGGTGTTTATGACAAATTCAAGAATATAAATCAGGTGCTAGATGAAGGACTATTTCTCTGACAAAAAGTCCTCGGAAAACCACAGAACAATATGGCAAAAATTAAGTTTAGAACATTTTATACCATATGCTGACATAAGCTCAAAATGGGTATGAACCCTAAATATAAAAGGTTATATGCTTTTTTAAAAAACCAGAAGAGAACGGAAGGAGGAATGTTTCACAGTTATAGTTAGGGGGAATGGAGAGGGGGGATTTCTTAGCCAAGCAAAGGATGAAGGAAAACATATAAGAAAAAACAGACAATTTCAATTATAGAAAATCAAAAAGATTTTCCATGGGACCAAAAGATAAGACGTCAAAGACCTGAAGAGAACTTTAGATAAATTAGAAATGACAAGCTTTTGGCAATTAATGAATTGGAACAGAAAGGAATTTACATACTTCTAAGCTGTGCAGAGAACTTTTCCCAAAACTGACCATATGTTGGGGCATGAAGACCTCAACAAAAAAGTAGAAAAGCAGATTACTACAAAGATAATTTACAGATATCAGTAAAAGTTATATTCAAAATAAGTCCCTTAAAGAAAGAATTTAAAAATAACTGCAGACTAAATAAAATAGTTTTAAAGAACTGGTGGGTCAAAGAACAAATTATAAAAATGATGGAAAATTTTATCAAATAAAATGACAATACACGCAAATTTACAGGATACAGTGATAGCAGTTCAGAGGGGAAAATTTGTATCTCAACACTTCTATTAACAAAAGAAAGAACAAATCAATGAATTGGGCATGCAATTTAAAAAATTTCAAACACAACTCAAAAATTCCAAGCTAAATGACAATGCAGGGATTCTGAAAATTAAAGAGATTAATAAAGCTGAAAGCAAAAAAGCCATTGAATTGATAATTAAAATTATGAGTCCCCCCAAAAAATTAAAACTAAAAAATAGTTAGCTAACCTAATTTAAAAAATAGAAGAAAATCAAGCTGTTCATAACAAAAATAAAAAAAGAGAACTTACAATTGAAGAGGAAATAAATTATTAAAAACTATTTTGTTCAATTATATGCTAACAAAACTTATAACTCAGAGAAAATCAATGAATACTTACAAAAATATAAAATACCCAGATTATTTATTATTTAAGTAACACAATATCTGAAAAAGAAGCTGAACAAACTATAAACTCCCAAAGGAAAAATCTTCCATAAAGGTTTTCAAGTGAATTCTACCAAACATTCAAAAATAATTAATTTCAACACTATAAAAACTGGTTGCAGTAAGAAAAGAAGCTACCCTTCCATTCTTGATACAAACATGGTCTCGATACCAAAAACAGAGAGAGACAAAGAAGAAAAAGAAAAATGCAAACTAATATCCCCAATAAACACTGACAAAATATTTTTTTAATTAAAATATAAGTAAACTACAACATATCAGAAGGACTACACACTATGACCAAGCTGGGATTAAACCAGCAATGTAGGAGTGATTTAACATAAGGAAGACTATAAATATAATAAACCATGTTAACATAATAAAACCTACACAATTACCTCAATAGATGTGAAAAAGGTTTTTGACAAAAGTCAACACTCATTTCTATTGAAAACTTTAGAAACAAATGGATAAATGAATAAACGGATCTTTCCTTAATATAGTAAATAGCATTTATCTAAATCCAAGAGCAAACATTTTATGTAAGGGAGGAAAGTGAAGCCTTTCCAATAAGACTGGGGAGAAAGCAAAGATACCCATTATCAACATTATTTAACATAGTGCTAACTATAGCAATAAGACAAGAAAAAGAATGTGAAAAAATAAGCACGGGCAAATAGAAAACTATCATTTTTGAAGATAAAATGATACATTTAGGAAAGCACAGATAGTAAACTAAAAAATTAATAGTTAATAACTTCAGCAAAGTTGTAAGATGTAAGATAAACCTATATAAATCATAAGCATTTCTATTTATTACCAAAAAAATAACATGATGTAAAATAAACCACCAAGAAGACCTAAAAAGAGAAATTCCATTCAAAATCTCTATAAGAGCTATAAAATACTTGAGAGCGTATCTTCCAAGATTCACCCAGGGACTGACTATATGAATCTAACTACAAAACACCCTTTTGCAGAAATAAAGGCAGATCTATATAACTGGCCAAAAAAAATATATATATATCTATATATATAGATATAGATATATATAGATATAGATATATATTAACTGCACATGGGTAGGTGAAGCCAATATAATAAAAATGTCAACATTAGCTAAATTAATTTTTATTTAGTCCCATACCAAACTACCAAATGATTATTTTATAAAACTGGAAAAAAAATAACAAAATTTATTTGCAGAAAAAACTGGTCAAGAATCTCAAAAGAAATATGGAGGGGGGGAGGCGAAAGAAGTAAGGAAGTGGACTTAGCAGTTAACAGATCTCAAACGATACTCTAAAGCAGTAATCATCAAATCAATTTGATCCTGGGAGAAAAGAGAGGTTGATCAATGGAGCAGATTGATTAGGTATACAATATAAAAGTAAATAAACACAATAGCACATTTCAGTGTAAGGAAAGGCCTTGCTATTTGATAAAAACCGCTGGAAGGATTGGATAGGAGTCAGGCAAAAATTAGATTTTTATCAATACGTCATACCTTTTACCAAATTAAGCTCCAAATGGATACATAACAGATACAAAAAATCATATTAAAAACAAATTAAGCGGCAGCTAGGTGGCACAGTGGATAAAGCACCGGCCCTGATGTCAGGAGGACCTGAGTTCAAATCCGGCCTCAGACCAAACACTTGACACTTACTAGCTGTGTGACCCTGGGCAAGTCACTTAACCCCAATTGCCTAAAGGAAAAAACAAACAAACAAACAAAAAACAAATTAGAGGGTCAGTCAGCTAGGTGGTGCAGTGCATAGAGCACCAGCCCTGGGGTCAGGAGGACCTGAGTTCAAATCCAGCCTCAGACACATAACACTCACTAGTTGTGTGACTCTGGGCAAATCACTTAACCTCAACTGCTTCACCCAAAAAAAAAAAAATTAGAAGAATAAGGGAAAAAATTACCTTTCCCACCTATGGAAAGGAAAAGAGTTCATAAATAAAAAAGTGATAGAAAGGATCACACAAGGTTAAGTGGACAGTTTTGATTATATAAAATTAATTTTTTTTTGAATAACAAATCTAATATAGCAAAAGTTAAAGGGAAAACAGGAAACTGGAGGGGGGGGAACCTTTGCTACAAGTGTCGCTGATGAAGGTGGCATTTCCAAAATAGTTAAGGAAGTGGTTTAAATTTATATAACTAACAGACACTCATTAACTGATACCTGGTTAAAAAATAAGAAGCAGTTTTCAGAGGAAGAAATCTAGGCTATCAACAATCATAATAATTACAGAAATGCAAATTAAAACAAGTCTGAGATCCTACCCCATACCTAGATTGGCAAACATAACAGTTAAAAGAGGAAAATGACAGATGTTAGAAAAACTGTGGGAAAACAGAAATGTGAATGCACTATCGGTAGAGTTACAAATTCATCTAATCATTCTAAAAAGCAATTTGGAACTATGTCTAGAATATTACCAAACTCCGAATACCTTTCAAACTAGCTATACCACTACCACATAGGCCTATACCCCCAAAGAAATCAATGAAAAAGAAAAGGGATCTCTATATGTACAAAGATATTTATAGCAGCTCTGTTCATGATAGCCAAAAACTGGAAACTAAAGGGGTGTCCTCTAATTTGGGAATAGCTAAATTGTGGTATATAAAAGTAATGGAGTGTTAATGTGCCCTAAGAAATGATGAAATGGACAATTTCAGAGGAAACTGGGAATGCCTTTATGAATAATGCAGAATGAAGCAAATACAACTAGAAGAATAATCCACATGACGATAAGGATATTATAAAGAAGAGCAGCTTTGAAAGACTTTAGAACTCTGATCAATACAATGATAAACCACAAATCCAAAAGAATGAAGATGAAATATTACACTCACCTCTTAACTGAGAGGTGAGAAACTTGAGATACAGAGGGAGACATTCATTTTTGGACACAGTTAACATGGTAATTTATTTTGCTGTACTAAGTGAATATGTGTTGAGGAATTTGCTAAATTTTTTTGTAATGTATTTAATTGAGGGGAGAGCATTTTGGGTTAGAGGAAAGATAGTAGGGACAAAAAGGCTTTGAATGAACAAAATCAAAAAGGATAGAATAAATGGGGTAACTGTCAAGCAGGAAAAATATTTCTATCAAATGTTACAAGAAAAAGCCTCATTATCATTCATACAAATATATATGTAACTGACACAAATACATAACCAGGAGTCATCTCCCAATAGATAAGTGGTCAAAGATATTTGGTCTGTTCATAAATAAACAGACGTTTTTTCAGTTTTACAGAATGCCTTACTCATATTGAACAGACGTTCCTCAAAAGAAAAATTGCAAATTAAAAATAACCATATGAAAAGATGCTCCAAATTACTAATATTAAGAGAAATATTAAATGAAACAATTCTGAGGTTTTACATCAGGCCTCTGATGTTTACTAGCTATATGACTTTGGATAAGTCACTTAACTTCTCTGAGTCTCATTTCACTCATCTGTTAAATGGGGAGAATATCTATAATACATACTATAGGCAAAGCACTATATAAAGGTCAACAACTATTATAAAAGTATTAAATCTAAAAGCAATAAAGAATACACAAACATTTTTTAAACTTAAGAGCCACACTTGCATGAGCAATTGGTCAAAAAACAGAAACAAGCAATACCTGACATAATTAAAATTATCAATATATGACTGTTCAAACTCTTAAAAAATAAGATAAATGCAAATTAAAACAAATGAAAGACCACTGAACCACTCAATTGCAAAAGACAATTAAACTATACAACTCAATCCTGGTGGGGCTGTAAAAAAAAACATTTTCTTACACCACCTGTCAAGCCATAAATTATAGCAATCTTTCTGAGAAGCACATGGAATTATACAATAAGAACTATAAAGCTGTTAATACCCTCTAACCCAATGATTCCTCTACCAGGACTATATCCTAAGGATGTTATTAAATGGAGGCGAAAGACCTCTCTAAACAAAAACATTCCAAGTAGCAATATTTGTAAACAGCAAAAAACTGGAAAGAACCCACAACTGAAGCATGGCCAAACAGTATATGAATAGAATGGAATATCATGATCCCATGATAACAACTGAAATTTTTATATAACATTTTAGAGTTTACTACGCACTTCCCAAAAAAACTACAGTTTACTACTAACTCATTTAAGCCTCACAACAACCCTTTAAGTGGTTAGTTTCTACAATTACCATTCCATTTTTATGGATGAAGAAACTGAAGCTCAAGGAGTTTAAGTGACCTGCCCATCATCACCCAGCCAGTAAATACTTCAGGCGACATCTGAAGCCAAGTCCAGGACTCTGTCCACTATCCCATGATATAAGAAATGACAACTATGAAGACTACAAAGAAATATGAGGAAATAAACTAATGCTAGAAGACATAAAAATGAAAACAAGATATATACTACGAGTTTGCAAAGTTACAAATAAAAAGTATAGCAGCAACAAAATCTAGAAAAATACCCAAGAAAGAAAAAGAATCAGAAGGAAATAAGACAACTTTTTTTAAAATTATAAATAACAAAAAGCTAAGATTTAATGTACAAAGCTTTTTAAAATACTTGTTTGTGTAAATTATATCTTGATTTGTTTACAATTTTAAAAAAAAAAAACCACTTTTAAAAGAGAATGCCTAGCATAAAACTTTTGTCTTTTAATCTAGCTTTGGAATGGTGCAAGATTTTTTTTTTAAAGCAACCGACCTTTTTATTTTTATTCTAGTATTTCCTCAGCATTAAAGAGGGAAAGAAATCAAACTGCTGTTTAGCAGCAAAAAAAAAAAACAAAAAAAAACCCTACCTCACTTACATTTTGTCATGATACTCCCCAAAAGAGTTAAATTTTTTACATTATATACAAGTTCTAACATTAGCATCATACCTAAAGAGGGAGCCATGGAATCAAATCCTGGATTTAAAGTTAAGATACCTGGTTTCAAAATCCCAGCAATTCAATTAAATTCAACAAGCATTTATTAAGCACATATTATGGGCCAGGCACTATGCTAACCTCGGGGGCTACAAGGAAAAAACCGAAACCGTCATGGAGTTTACATTTCACTAGGGTAAAACAACACGTACAAAGGTGAATAAACACAAAACACACAAATAAATACAAAGTAATTTTGGTTGTGGGACCAGAATAACAGGGAAAGAATCACGACAGGCTTCTTAATCAGAAGCCATAAAAGTGATTAGGGTTCAAAGAGGCAGTGAGGAAGAAAAGCATTCTAGTTATGGTAGACACAGCCTCTGCAGAGGCTTTGAGACAAAAAACTTAATGTTGTAGATGAGGAATGAGAAGTAGGCCAGTTTGGCTGAAATAAAGAGTAAGTGAAGAGAAGTACTATGTAATCAATCAGGAAAGGGCTTTAAATGCCAGAGAAATCTGTTTTTTCCTAGAAGCAACAAGGAACCACTGAAGCTCACTGAACAGGGAAATTACATGGTCAGGCCTATGCTTCAGGAATATCGATTTAGTGGCTACATGGAAGATGGATTGAAGAGGGGAAATATTAAATGAAGGAAGATCAATTATAAAGCTATTGCAGTACAGACAAACAACTGTGAAAGAATTAGGGATTCTGGTCAAGACAATGGAACCAATAATAGTTCCAGAGGACTCATGATGAACCATACAAACCACCTCCAGAAAGAAAGATGATAGACTCAGAGCTCAGAGTGAAGCATTTTTTTTTAATGACATAGATATTGCAGGAATTTGTTGTGCTTGACTATACATGTCTGTAATGATTTTGTTTTTCTTGCTTTCTCAATGAACTGGGGAATGAAAATAAAAGACAAAGAATTCAGAACTCAAAATAAAACTGAATTTTAAAAAATTTTTAAAGGCTAGTGTAATAATGAAGGCATGAGGTGATAAAGGTAATGATTAGAAAATTAGAGTTGCTGTTGTCTAAGGAGAGAGAACGAATAGACATGAGAAATGATGTGGAAGTAGAATCAACCAGATTTGGCAAATGAGTTGATCGAGGATGGGGTTGGGAGAGTGAAGAGTCAAGGATAACGATTAGTAAATCTCTCAAATGAAAAAGAGAAGTCAGAAAGAATGGGTTTAGGAGAAAAGATAAGGAGATCTGTTTAAGACATGTTGAGCTTGAGATGAACATGAGGCATCCAGTGGAACTCTCTAGAAGGCAGCTGGAGCCAGAATGGAGTTCAGGAGAGAGATGAGGACCACACAGATTGAGGAGTCATTTGCATAAAAATGATAACTGAACCGATGGAAGCTGACAACCATCAAGAAAACGGAGAGAAATGGGCCCGGGAAAGAGCCTGGGTAAATCACTTGACCTTTTTGAGCTTCAGTTTCCTCATATGTAAAATGAGGTCCCTTCTAGTTCTACAATGAAAAAAATAATTTATGAGTGAGGTAACTCATTAAGTAAGGCATTCTGTAAAACCGAAAGCACTATATAAATGTTAACTATTATTATTATCAAATCCCAGGATTCTAAGGTGAAGGTGAAAGGTGAAAATCCTACCTTCTAATTTATCAGAAGAAAACTTGTGGAGGTGGTGGGATTTCAGGAGCAATTTGAATGCTAGAAGGGTAGGAGCTTGGCAAGATGTTGGGCTTAGAGAAGGAAATGAAATAATAGTATGAGACAGAAAGAAATAAAAGCTTTTGCTCATGAGAAATAGTAAAACAAGGCAGGGTAGTAAAGAAAAATAAAGAAAATTCAAGATAGCACAATGTAGACTAGTGAAAGACCTTAAAAACTGAGGGAAACTGTAGTCCTAATGAATAAAAATATTCAGTCACTGTTAAGTCTTCAAGAATGGTAATGAATTAATCAAGAAGTCCTTCTACCTTCTCTGGATGACCCTTTTGCAAAACAAGATAATCCTAAATAGCAGTATTAAGATCCCAAAGAAGTCAAGAAGAACACTTTTTATGTAACATATTCACATATCCCTACAAACCATTGGACCTGCAGTAGTAAGCTTAGCTTACTTTTATTATCTTTAAATTTTAATTTTAATTATCTTCTATTTAAATTTTAATTATTTCTAAAACTAAGGTTATTTTTAATTTTAATTATTTTTAAAACTAAGTTTTTTCATCCAGTTCATGTTTTATTTTAATAATGTAGACTATCAGAAGAACGACAGGTGTTAGAAAAGCAAAGAAATGAAGTAAGCATTGCAAGTAGGCTATCCCGGATAGATGATTTTATTTTGTACACACAAATGAATGTATATTTTGTCTCCCTGAATTGAATGTAAGTTCCTTGAGGGCAGGGTATGTTTCATTTTTATCTGTGTAGTCCTAATGCCTGACAAAAAACCTGGCTTAAAGATCTGTTGACTAATAGAATGAATATGAATTAAACCATAGCCTTCTGGCAGCTACAGGAAATTAAAAACTCTAGCACTATAAAGGCTTGCATCCCTTTTTCTAATCTAAAACTATTTTGGGATAAAAGTACATAAATAAAAGTTCTCACCTTTTACTTCTTCTTGCTCTGTTGGGCTGCTAGGGACAATAAAAGGGGTAGGTTGGAAAGCATCTGGTGAAGGAGCAACAAGATCTGGTGAACTCCTATATACAGAAAGTTAACAAGTTACTTTATTAACAATCACAGTTGTTTTTTCCTAATAGCACAAACACTTAACCTGAAGCAAACAACACTGAGAATACTCTAGCATGGTAATTCTTTCCCATTTCAAACATTTCAGAAGACATAATAAACAAACAGGAATGTAAGGAAGAGAGAGTAAGTGACTTAGACATAAAGACACTAGACCTGAAAAGCACAAACTACTGCTAAAATGTCTATTTACCAACTAAGAACATGAAGTTGTTTTTTTTTTTCAAAGAATTAGAAAACGCTGCGGATGTTTACAAAAACTCCTCTTTGTCTCTATACTATTATGTGGGTGAAAATCAATAAAAGATTCCCATTCACCGTCACTTACAACATCACTTCATATTCAGCCTGTGCTATGGAGAAGAGAAGACATAAGCCTGTGCTTAGTTAAGAACACAGAAACAGGAAATGCCTACTTTGGATATGTGACTTTCCCCAAATAAAGGGAGAAGCCTCATACCCTTTTTTTTTTCAGCAGGTACAATCTCTGGATTCATACAAACACTAGAAATACCCTCAAATGGGAAGGCAGACCTTAAACTTTTTTAAGTTTGTAAAAACATGCTAACCTTTTCTCACCATTGACCCTTATGCACACGCTTCCCCATCAAGACAATTTCCTACTACTTACGTAGTGGTGCTCTCCTGAATAAGAGAACCCTGGCCAGAGAGATGCAGAAGTTTCAAAGTGGTAGCTGGTGTGGAAACCAAAGAATACCCATCTTCCACGCTTGGAGCAGGGCAATTATCAGGAGCTAGGCAGAAAAAGGAAAGATACCTAGTTAAGTTTCTCAGACAAACAGAACTGAAATTTCAGAAGGCCACTCTTAGTATTGTAAAAAATAATAATAATTCTGATTTCTAATTTATGTTCCTCATGGCAGGAATTATTTTAATGGCTGAAGCATCATAGGATTGTGATAGAGTAATACTGTGCTATAAGAAATGGAGAGGGTGATGTTTCAAACATGAGAAGACCCATGTGAACTGACACAGAGTGAAGTGAGAAGAACCAGAAGATCATTGTACACATTAATATTGTAATTGCAATATTGTAATGATGATCAATTGTGAAAAACATAGCTACTCTGATCAATACAGTGACCCAATTAAAATTCTAAAGAACTCATGATAAAAAATGCTATCCACTTCCAGAGAAAGAACCAATGAATTGAGCGCAAATTGAAGTAGTTTTCTCACTTTCTTCATTTTTCATGCCCTTTTTTTTGCACAATATGACTGATACAGAAATGTTTTGCATGATTTCACATGTATAACTGATATATTGCTTGCCTTCTCAATGAATTTGGGGGGGTGGTATAAGAGGAAAGGAGAGAATTTAGAACTTGAAATTCTAAAAAAAGAATTAGAAATAAATTTTTTTAAAAAACTAAAGTATAAACAATGCAATCCCAATATATAACACAAGACTAGGCATGATACTAAAAACACATATTTATTAATAAAGCTCTTTTGACAAAGAATCAAAGAGAGGCAAGAGGACAAATTTTCTCTAACCTTCCACTCAGGGTCTTGGCTCACAGAAGAGAGAGCAAAATCTCTACCTATGGTCCTACTGTTCTTGGTTTCTTCTGTTTCTGATACAAAGTAGCAATAGATTTGTAGCAGCCACACACACTCTTTCTAAAAACTGCCCTTAGATAGAAGCATACTTAATCCCTATTACAGATGAGAAATTTTAAAGCATTATAATATCCCAGGTGTGAGACCTCTATAAGTAAATGTAAATAAAAGAGATGCAGCACACCTAATCCTCTTGCACTAAATTCACTTTTTATCATTGTGAGAAACTGACCCATCATGCTTCAATGTTTCAGAAAGGAAGAGCCTAACATTTGCCACTTAATTACCTCACAGGGCTGTTGCAAAGATAAATTAAAGAACTACAAAGCATTTTTAGATTGCTATATTACCCTAAATTATTTATTTGCCTTCAGAGTAACTAAGCCACTTTGTCCAAAACAAAATGGAGTTTTCAATTGGCAAGCATACGAAGACCCTTATATAACTGCTCCAAATCATATTTTAAAAGGTTGGCCAAACTTGGGAGTTGAGAACCTAAGGAACTGCAAGGGAATTCCTAAAAGAGTTATGGAAACTGATACTGAAGAGTCAAAATAAGTATTTTTGCAGTGACAAAAACAATCTGCAAACTCAATGACTGGGACAAAGCAATCTACTCCCATTTGGAAGCCATGAATTTGGAGTCAAAGGACCTGGGTTTAAGTCACTTAATGTATCTCAGCTTCAGTTTCATCATCCATAAAATAAAGAGGATAAAATAAAGTGGTTGGAATAGATAAAACTCGAAGATTCCTTCTACCTCTAAAGTTAGTGATCTTTTCTCTTCCAGACTTGAAAATCTGCTAGGACAATAAACTATAAAGCTTTGGCAGTGGTGATGTCAACAAAAAGAACTGCAGCCTTTTTCTTCCCCTTTTTTTAAGTTAGGAGAGGACTAATGTGAGACATGAAATGACACTAGAAACTTCAGAAACCAAACAGTGTACATAAAACCACTATCCTAAATTTTTAGAGAGCTAGCAAGGGCACTAAATTCAGTTCATTCTTGAGAAGGTTCTTGCTAATATGTACAGACAGCTACTGTCGGATTTATAACCAGATATCAGTCTTATCTCCCACAGCATAGATTTACTCAAAAGAGGCTGGTTCACTATTGTTGCTATACACCAGGTTCTCAAACGCCTTCTGCTCCATATTTAGGTATGAGGACATATAAAGAATAGCTTTTGTATAATCAGAAACCCTCTTTTTATTTCACCTCAGATCACTGAGAGACCACTGAGCTGAAAGTAAAGTAGTTCACTGAGCCAACCACTATGGAATTCAGAACTCAAGCAGTAGATACTTTGCACAGTTACCAACAATCTCAGTTCTGACACTTTCTTAAAACTAAACCTCAGGGCAGCGAGGAGGCATAGTGGATAGAGCACTGGCCCTGGACTCAAGAGGACCTGAGTTAAAATCCAGCCTCAGACACTTAACACTTACTAGCTGTGTGACCCTGGGCAAGTCACTTAACCCCACTGCCTAGCCCCCCTTAAAAAAAAAAACTAAACCTCAATTTCCTTCAATGTCAAATACTGTTATGGTGATATTATAACAAGTAGATTGCCTAAATAAGTGCTTACATGACATGTATATTATATAGATACACATAAACAGTATATCAAGTGCCATAAAAATTAACAGTAATAATTATCTAGAAAGTCTTCAATGTTTAGCTAAGAAAACATTTTCTTTTGGAATGATTTTTCTTGAATCAAAGCCTCTATAACAAATATTCCCAATCTAATCTGCAACTCCTTTAAAATCAGTGTTTCTCCCACTGTGAATCAGTATCTCTACCAAAAAGGATGTAGTATTAGCACAGAAATACTAAGTTTGTATCTTGAGGAAAATGTAAGCAAACACACAAAGGGATCTGTGATTTTATCTTCATGGGCAACTTCCAGTATAGGAAATCCCTCCCCCAACAACTCATCTGTGAGTTGGTAGGTAAGTCACAGGGAGTCAACTGAGACAGGCAGGGAGTTACCTGACTTACCCAGGTTCATATAGCTACTATGTGCCAATAAAGAGTTGAGTTCAGATGTTCAGGACTTCAAATCTAGCATTCTCTCCCCTGTACCACCCTGCCTCAAAAATAAGGGAAAGGTACTGAGCATACCTGTTCTACTACTCTGCTCAAACATGTCTTCCTGAGTTGACAAAATCTCAGACTCAGGTGATTTCTGAACTTGCAATTCACCTTCCAGCAGTTCCTGGGCAGAAAGTTGGATCTTGGCTTCCATATAGGTAAGAGGTATTTGTGGAATAGAAGGCAAATTCTCTGACCTGCAAAATTCAGATCAATAAAATAATTTCTAAATTCAAATACTTCAACTTTTTATTAAAACACCTAAGTAAAAAAAAATTTTAATTCCTAAACATGTAAACAATAATATTTCCTAGAAGGAGTACAGCTCCTCTTAAAGCTGCATTTACTAGAGCCTCTGCCTGGACCTGGGATTTCACTGGTAAAGGGAGCTTTCAGGGAGGAAATTGCCTCTACCAGTGCAGATGGGTAGCTGTTCTAACACCTAGTCTTAGAGAAACTTCCTAGGATGCTGGGAGTTAGGTGACTTGCCCAGTTATACAGGCAGCATGGATCCGAGGCAAGACTTGAGGGCAGGTCTTGCTGACTCTAAGGATGTTATCCACTTCACCAAGCTGTTTTTTAACCAGCATACAAGGAGATGAAAATATAAAAAATGCTTCTACAGAGGGCAACAGTTCACCTGGAGAAAGCCTACATCACTCACCTGGCCCTAGTTTCAACACCTTTCATACAATCCCTCAAAGGACAGCTTAAGTAGGAAATCTCTGTTCACCTCTGCTGGCTACTGTCACATTTCATGTGTAGTTTTGTCTGGGAGAAAATATCACTTACTGTTATATTTGTTGTTAAACAGAGATGGGACTAGCATTCCATATCTATACTACAGGGACAACAATTTGGAATTGTGATCCCAGAAGTGTCCTAGGCCCTTTTCTCTTCTCTGACTACACTCTGACAGGGCTCTCTTCTGCTCTCACGAGTTCAATCATCATCTATACACAATGAACTCATAAAGCAAAAATTCTGTCCTAACCATTCTATACTCCAGCCCTGCACTGCCAATAGGCTGCTGCATATCCCCATCTGGCCTGGCATCCCACTGGCATCTCAAACTCAACATATCCAAAACTGAATTTATTAACTTCCTCTTTAGGCCTACCATTTCTCTAAAATTCCCTATTTCTTTTAATGGTACACCATCCTTTTGGTTACAGAGTTTCACAACTGTGAATTTCTCCTTCTACACCAATATCCAATCAGTTGCCAAGCCTTATTAAGCCTACCTCCACAAAATCTCTTTCATCTGTCCATTTTCTACCTATGCAGCCACTCCAGTTCAAAAGCCTTCAACCTCTATTGCCTGATTTCAACAGCCAACTGATGACCCAATTGGTCCTCTGCTTCTAGTGCTTCTCTTCTTCACGTCATCCTCTAACCATGAAGCTGTTACAATAAGCTAAGGCATAGTTCTGATCATGCTACTCCCCTGCTCAAAAACTTTTACAGGTTTCTTATTGCCTCTAGGATAAATACAAGCTCTTTGGCTTGCCATTTATAGATGTCCACAGTCTTGTTCCAACCTACCTTTCCAGATTAATTTCACCTTACTCCCCTTTTACGCAGCTACATTCCTACAAATTTGGCCTGTTAGCTGTCCCCTAAAGTTGGTATTCTATTTTCCATCTCCACACATTCACAGGTTGTCACCATGCCTGAAATGCATTCCATCTTCACCTCTGCCTCTTGAAATCCTTACGGTCCTCCAAGGCTCACCTCAGGTGCTACCTCCTATGATCCCTTTCATGATCTTTCATGATGCCCTCCAATTTCAGTGCTCTTTCCTTTCTCAAATTACCTTAGCTTTACTTATCTCTTTCTAAGTTATATGACTCCAGTAAAGTCACTGAAAGCAGGAATTATCTTGCTTTTATTATTTTATCCTCAGGACAGAGCACATAGTAAATATATAACAACTGCTAACTGGAGAAGAAGTAACTTCTACTAAATCCCAGAAGTGAGTTTCTGTTATAAACGCTGCTACTCATCACTGTTTGTGATAGCTAAGAACTAGAAACAAAGTAGATGTCCATTGATTAGGGGATGGCTAAACAAATTGTGGCATATGAATATAATGGAATACTACTGTGCTGTAAAAAATGATGTGTGTGATGAATACTGTACAGAGAAACACAGAAAGATCTAAATGAATTGATGCAGAGTGAAGTAAGCAGAGCCAAGAAAACAATACACACAATAACTACAACAATGTAAATGGAAAGAACAATGACACACCAAAAAAATCGAATGTATCAAAATTATAAAGATCAAACAGGACTCAAATGAAGAGATATGAGAAGACACTCCCAACCCAATGCTTCATGAAAATGGTAGGCCCACAGGCATTTTCAAACTTTTTCAATGTACCAATAAGTTATGGGTTGGCTCTCTGGGAGGGGCAGAAGGAAGGATACATAGGATTACTACGGTGATGTTAGAAATAGAAAATATCAATAAAAACTCACTTTTTAAAAAAGTCCTGTTACTAAAGTATCCTCTGGCTCCTCCTTTCTACAGCCTTTCTACAGCCTCGTGCTACCTTCTGTTGATTCCTTCCCATCTTACCTATCACACATATACCCAAAGTTCTCCTAAAGCAGGTTCTCTTCCTCTTTCTTCATAACTTACTGCACTGACTCCTTTATGTTGTAACCACAGGATCTTGCCAGTTTCCAAGGCCTTTCGTCCCCAAACTAACCTACAACAGAACTTGTTAGAACATAACTTTCTGAGCACAGCCCAAAGAAAAATCCTATTATTCCAAAAGCTTTCCTCTACAAAAAGCAGCTTCTCTCTGTTTCAAGCTCTTACTAGTTTTTGTGCAGTCACTCTCTTGTACACACACACTCTCTCTCTTGCTCTCTCTTTGAAAATGCAGGTTTTTACAGTCCCATCTCTCCAACTATTATTATTCCCACTATTTCCAAGCATATGCAAGCTCCTGCTGGCCAAAAGTATAGATGTTATGGTCCCAACAATCATGGTAGACAGGGCATGGAACATTTCCTAACTCTAATCTTACCTAGTTAAGAATGGAGTCCAAAATTTACCACAGATCTCAGAAAGTGTACACATCCTTGTGGCCTGCCCAGAAACTGTCAGTCTAAAGGGAAGCTGACAATCAAAAAGATAACTGGGAGTCTCTTGGGGTACAGAAAAGGCATGCTTTCATATGCAGCAAAGGCCCAATGCTTCATAAGATACCAAAGTGTACCACAAATCTCCCAAAGTATATACTTGCCTATATGTAACAATAGTCAGGGAGGAAAGAAGTTGGAGACACAGATCATCAAGTCATGCTCAGAATGGCAACAGTGTTAGGTGGCTAAAAATCCAATGTCAACCCTAAAAACCAAATGGAGTTCCTATACTCTAAAAATGGCTTGATTCCCTGACAGTGTATGATAAACTAGAGTTTAAAAAAAAAATTACAGCAACTTAAAAGAGAGACTCTAAAGTTTCGGTTTTTTGTTTTGCATGCAAAATGAAACAGCCTTGTAATACGCTAAAAAGACACAAGGTGAGGGCTACTGACAATGCTGTGAATACTAAAAAGTGCTTCTTGTGGCTCTGAAATACTAAAAGTATGAAGAAAACTTTAAAATTTTTAAATTTTTTTTCTTAGTGAAATGAAATTACTATAAATGCTGTCAGACAAGACCAAAAACTCTTCAGAAATAAATAAAAGTTCCTGTTACCTCTCAGACTCTGTATCTTGTTGGACTGCCACTTGTATATCTTCAATGGATTGATCTTCATGTTTATCCTCTTCAGGTTCTAGGAGTAAATGAATTTATGTTGTTGGGGGAAAAAAAAAGAGAGAGAAGGGAGATGCCCAGTGTGCCACAAGAAACAAAAAAGAAAATAGAAAGATTTTCCTGGAAAGCCAACTAATTCAAAGTATACATGGGCATAATAGATAAAAGCCAAAAAGGTTTGTCCTGATCAATGTCACTTCACACAATACCAATAATAATGCATTTTAATTGAATCCTACCATAACATTGATAAATCTTGCTATAAGATTATTCAGCTGATTATCAATGTGTAATATTTACAACATTGTTCCTACGGAACAAACCACCTCTAGTAATATTATTTCACCCAATATCAAGGTTTTAAAGCACCAATTAACAATGCTAGGTAGAGTATGACTGCATTCCAATAATGGAATCACTAATACAACACACTTCAACAAGACTTAATTTGTATAAGATTACTACTCCAGTACTAGCATGATGCTAGCAATAATTTGAACCTCACTTTGGGCGGAGATAAAACTTGTTTAAAAGAGCAAAAATAGGAAGAATAACCACTGTCAAGAAAAAGAACATCTGATAGTTTATAATAGTGCCAACCCCCAGGGAACTTGTTACATACTGGTATTTGCATCTACATTAGACGGGATGAGAGGATTCGACTCCTTAGTTACTGGCTGCAGCTGTTGTTCTTTGTCTTCTTCATATGGTACAGTTTGCTCCTCAATATCCTGGCTCTGTGAGAGTTCCAGGGCCCCAAAGCCCAACTGTGATGAACCAGTATCTGTAGGACCCAATACCCCCAAAATCATACATCACCCCAAGATACCATGCATTCATTATACAAGTGGCCACATTATGCAGAAAGGGGACTATCAGTTCTATTGGATCACAACCCAGTCCTGCCAGATAGATTTTCCTCAACTCAATCAAAATAACAAAAATAAAGCACCATAAAAGTCATAAAAGAAAAACTATCTCATGTAAAAATTTAAGACAAGACTTATTAGTGAAAAAATGTACTGATATGCTAAACAATCATACCTCTGTTCACCCAACTCCTAGCAACTAACACCTTACAAAGCATGCCCCCCAGAAAATTTTCAAAAAGAAAACTGAAGAAAAAGAGATGAAGGAATGAATTAACAATCAGAAAAACACAATAAATGCAATGAGATACTAATTCCTAAATGCAGTATTAGATGGAATATCTATAGACAAAGAGTAAATTTTGTAATCATTACTCCCAGTTCAAAGCTAACAAGACACCTGATGAGGTATCTAATCTAATTAAAGAGAGAAAACTACAGACTTTTGAAGTTCATGTAAGAAGAACTTAATTTACTGCTCTGAAAAATTCAGGTTACCTTCAGCACCAACTGAATGCGTAGTACAACCTGCAGGATCTTCTTCCTTCTCCTCTTCCTCTGCAGTAGAATCAGCCACTACTGTTATCCCAAGGATGCTGCATGAAATTATCAGTGAAGTGACATAAAATACATCAGAACAAACTCTACACAAAGTATTGTTTGAATTCAGTCTCTCTACTTGCCAATGCCTATTAAGCAAACTGGAAAAAATAAAAAATATTTCCCTTCACTGCCACTTTCTGCAGGAAGCCAATAAATACTCAAAAAACAACAACAACAAAAAATGCTATACAGAATCAAGAGACAGATACTATAAAGACACATGAGCTAATAATATTTCCTTAGAATGACCATGAAAAGAGGATTGAGAATCAGTATGAGTAATCTGAATAAAATCTTGTCTTTCAGGTGGAAAGACTTTTGAGAACTACACAGAGAAGGCCTGTATTAGCACAAATACAGTGAAAAAGTCTATCAGTGAAACAGGAGAAAACTCATGGGGATTTTATTTTAGTGCCAGATCCTAGAATGAATACAGTATAGAACCAGAGTACTTCTGTGGTGATTCAAGTGACAAACCTGGAACTTTCTGTGTTAAGAAAGAGTAATATAAATTTGGAGTTGACACAATCTACGCAATAGAAAAAAATATCAAAGAAGGATTTTCAGAAAGGCAAAGCAGAGAAACATACCTGAAAAATTCTGGGGCAATAAAACCTCAAATAAAAAAAAAAAGCCAGGAAAATGAAAATTCATGTCCAAAGGTAAAAAAAATTTGTGAGCAGAATGTTTTTTTAACTATAAGAAAGACTGTGTTAAAGACAATAGGAAGGGATGAGAAAGATGAACCATAAAAGGAGGAGATACTAATTTGAGGACATTCAGTTATTCAAAGATTTTTCAAATAGATTAAAATAAAGTAAAACAAAATTCCATGTTTCCTCATGAAGCTCCTCAAAATTTTTAAATATGATTCAAAGAGTTGCTTTTTTACTACCTCATAAAATTTCCCAAAAGCTTTCCACATTTATGAGTGTCGCAATGATGGTACAACATATGGAATCATGAAGCTTAAAAAATAAAGTACTAAAGAAATAGAGTAAACAGTTTTTTTTATTAATATCCAGTGGAAAAAAAATATGCTTTCATCTACATCTTGATTAGGCCTCTCCTAATTTCTGTTGGACTCTCCTGTGGAATTTTGTCATCTTTGAGTCTGATTAATTTTTTTTTTTAAAGAAGATGGGTTAAATGACTGGACCTGTGATTTCATTAATAAACTTCCTCAATGAGAAAATTCCTTCTATTAATGCAAGTTGGTATCTTTTCTGCGATTTATATTCTTTAGAGAGTTGCCTAGAGCATTGAGAGATCATGTAAAGTCCTCAAGGTCACACAACTTATATGTACCAGAGAGGGGTCTCAACTCAAGTCTTCCTGATTCTATGGGTAGGACCTCAGAAATAAGATATATATTAAAAACAAAAAACAAGGCTTTGTTTAGAGTTAATACCACCCTTCCAGAACACAGTCTCTCCAAACCCAGTCATATCTCTTGAGTATGTGAAAAAAAATCTAATATGGAGAACGTGTTTCATTTCACAATGAACAGGTTAAGTTTGGTCACACTTTGAACAGTGTTGATGTGAATGGTTACTAGTTCCACAAGAGACAATTCACTTTACTTGTACTAGAAAAACAAAATACAAATTTCCTTACTCAATTCATGAAAGTCTAACATGACCCTAGCTTAATTTCTTTGTTCCTGGGCTTAAGGTCTAAGGTAAGGAAAGAATTCAATTCAACAAGCATTTTTACTAAATACCTACTATATGTACTGGAAGTATAAAGAAAAAATGAAAATAAGAAAGGATAATTTAGAAACCAAACTGAAATAAAAATCAAACCATCAATGTACCTGCTTTCCCTATTGGGCTGCGGCAAAAGTTCAATGACCTGACTTCTGGTATTTCCTGCATCCAAAGAAGAATCTATGGATTATAGGATAAGGAAAAAAAAATAAATAACTAGACTTTAGTACAAAAGGCACTTACCCACAAACCCAAGCAAATTCAGACTCCAACAAGAACAGCCAGAATAGCCACAGCTAATACACAAGCATATCACTCTAATTTTTAATTGGCCTAACAGCAACAAGATTCAGAAAAATCCAACAGAACAGAACTACCTCACCTGCAGACTTGTTTTCTTTCAAGCCTTCCATGAACTCATTGTTACTGTCTCCTTTTTCTTCTCCAGCTGTTTGTTCAGGGTCTGCCACAACATCCTAAAAAGCAAATAGATTTCAATATCTCCACCTTCTGGTTCTCAACAATGGACTAAGAGGTAGGCTGCTGGGCAACATACTCCTACAAACTCCCTGATTTCCTATATTCTAACCAAAAGCTATAGCTTTCCAATGTACCCATGCTTTCTGGCTAGTCAAAAGAAAGAAGAAAAAGAAAAAATCCTATCCAATCATCCTCAACCAAGGATTTTCAACTCACCGGCCCAGGGCTCTCTTTGTGGGTCTGCAGATTGGGAAGGTGTCTGGATAGCATGCTAAAGTGAGAACCAGAATCATCTTCCTGAGCCTGGCTTTCAGGCTGGGAGTCTTCGATGATCAGGCAAGGTGTCCCTTGCTGAGAGAAATCTGAATCCACCTGACTCTCAGGAGGGTCCATCTGTTCCCCTAGAATGAACAGGAGAGCCAAGGACTGAGCGGTGTGTAACCCGCCGATCTAACTCCTCCCGGGGTAGGAGCCTCAAGGAGGCCACGGAAGGACAAAAACCCCTCCGGAGCGGATCCTGCCCGCCCGCCTGCCCGCCTTCCTCCAATGTGGAGATGGCATTTTCCCCGGAGCCGAAGGCCCCCTCCTCCCGAACCTCGCAGCCCCCGCCCCTCGGCCTGCCTCCCCCCCGCCGGCGCTCCTCTCCCTTCACCTTCCCCAGCAGACCCTTCTTCTCTTCTAGTCTCTCCTGCCGCCAGCCCCGACCCCGCCTCCCCCGAGGCCCCTCGGCGGCGCCCCCGGCACCAGCTCGCTTCTCCCGCCAGGCCCCTCCTCTGTCTCCCTCGCCAAAGCCCCTTCCGCGACCACCCCCCCCCCCCCCCCCCCCCCCCCCCCCCCCCCCCCCCCC
>NW_020954572.1:18171234-18262647 GCF_900497805.2 Vombatus ursinus | reverse complement strand
CCCCCGACCACCCCGCCCCCCCCCCCCGCCCCCCCCCCCCCCCCCACCCCTTTCCCCAGGTCCCTCCAGCCCTTTCGCCGTCACGGCCGCCATGCTTGCCACCCCGCCCCCTTCGGCCAGCCATCCTCCCGGCCTCCCTTCACTCCCCTCCCCGTCTCCGCCAGCAGCCTCTCTCTATCTGTCTCTCTTTCCTCCTCCTCTCCCGCCAGTACCGGGCATCCCGGCGGGAGGGTGGCCGCGAGGGTCTCAGCACACTGCCCAGGCCGCGGCTCAGTCCCCCCGCAAGTCGTCGCCGCTGCTACCGCTAACGCCGCCGCCGCCGCCGCCACCGAGGCTGCCGCCGCCGCTACTGCTGCTGCCGCCGCCGCCACCGCCACAACCAGCCCCTCTTCCCGTCGCGCGTCACGCTACTAGCGTCGCCCATTGGCTGGGGGCACCTGTCACTCAGGGCACACCGCTACTAATAAGACGACTGGCCCCAGGGCCCCGCCCCCGCGCAAGAAGAGGGAAGACAGCGGCGTGTTACCATGGCAGCATGGAGGTTTCCCCTGGCCCTTTCCCCCCTCTAGTTTTGCCAGAGAATGAGAGACTCCTTGAACTAAAGGGACCTTGAGAGGTCATGCAGTCTATTCCCCTGCCTCCAGCAGCAGCTGCTTTTATCTTTTCCCAAACAGAAGACCCTCTTCCCTGTTCCCTGACTTTGGCTTCCCCTTTGAAGGCCCCTAGGGAACTGTCAAAGGGGTTCCCTTTAATGGGACCCGGGAAGCAGAATGTAAATGGCCAAAGCCTTAGGAAGGTGGAAAGACTGCGAAGATTCTTATGAGTGCTTTGTTGGCTTTCTCTAAAGTCTGGACTTCTACAGGGGTCTTCATGAAGTCAAAGTCCTCTCTGCCCCTCAGGGGCCCCTTCAGAATACGAGAGCCCCCTGAGGTTACATTTCTCTAACCGGTCCCTGCTTGCAAACCTCAAACCTACTCCTCCACCTCTGCTACCCCATCTTTCACAGGGCTGGAATTTGCAGTCTACAGTTTCCAACATGCTATGCCTACCTCCCTTTGTGAGGTCTGAACACCACTAGTGTTCCTTTTGTATTGAAGACAAAGATTGATGTTGCCTTTCTGATATTGGGAGGAGGACGGGGGCCCATCGAGTCTTGCAGATGACGTGTGGCTGTAGAAATTTTGACCACAGGCTAAGAAGTATTTATGATTGTGAGCAATCTCAATACCAGTTTCCTCATCTGTAAAATGGAACTATTACCTGTAGTACCTTCCCCAAGGGTCTGTTGTGAGGCTCAAATGAGAAAAGGGGTATAAAGCACTCTGTAAACCTAAACCAATACCTTGATATCAGCTAGTAATAATATTATTTTTATGACTTAAGATATGGATGGAAGTGGGATGGATTGCAATAGGTATTACATTCCTGCCACAGGCTCACAAATATTTAGACGTAGCCCTGCAAAAATGGAGCCCCATTCCGGCAAATACCTTATTCACCCTATACCAACCCTCTTAGTTGATAACATGAACTAAGCTGAGTTTGCACGACCTGCCAACCAACCCTCTCTACTATATCTAAATTGGTACTGTCTAGAATGTTTTGCCAGGAGCAAAAATGTAAAGGAAAGCACCAGGGACCTTCAAGTGCAAATAATTTAATAGTGAGCTAATGACCTGGAAATAATTAAGAATCTTTTTCTAGAAGCTTTCATTTCTTCTATCAATAGATACTAATCATTGACTTTCAAATTATTCTTTTCTTCACTCAATGAGACCACTATCCAAAGTCAGATCAAACAAAAGTGCTAACGGAGCAAAATCAAGTCAATCCTAAGCCACTTGGAATGAGTTTCCTTAAGTCATTGATTAGGAGAAATATAATTTTTCCTCACAAAGTAAAGAATATAAGGCAACTGACCTTTGTTCTCAAGCATCCTCTGGCTAGGAACCACCCTACTCCAAACAATAACAACAATACTTCAAAAGACCTGTGATTTCATAGATGTGAGTACTCCATCCACTGGTGTGGAATGTAACCCCACCACCTCTAACACAACTCACTAACACACCTTAATAGAGAGTACTTCCTGAGTTGCTATGGCAACCAAAAAAAATCACCTGGTGGCCAACCTTCTGGGGACAAGCCTCTCTGCACTAACCTAGCAGACAAACAGGATCATTATCAACATGCTATGCTACCCTCTTTCTGGCTTTGTGAGGATTCTGTTATTAAGAAGGGGGTAGATGCTGCCCCTCCTAATGTCAATTATGGTGCCAGGGTCCTGTAGAAGGTGTGGCAGCTATGAAAATCTACTAACAAGCTAAACCCCCAAGAAGAAGGGGAAATACTGAAAGTCTTTGCAGCTTGGTAAAAATTATTGTGTTATTGTGTGGTTGTAGGAAGCTGGAGGTGGGGAGAGGAAGGGGGGAGTGTGGGTGTGGTAGGAGGGATGGGCAGATTGCTCAGTCAAATTAGTCCCTGATCAATTTGATGAGTTCCCCAGCCAATTGATGACATTATACACCATAACCCTTTGTTTGGAAGCACCTAAGGGGCACTTCCTAATGAAATGTGGGTATGGCTCACATGGCATTAAGAAGACACAGGGAACTCAAGATAATTGGTTGACAGACTTGTGTTTTATCAAAGCAAGTTAACAAAACAGCTCCTTCTCCTCCATATCTGTTTCCCTCTCTCCCCTACTGTCACCTCTTCCTCCTTCTGTCCCCAAGATAATTTCATTGGGAGGGGATAGGGCAAACCACTACCCACTGGAGAGATTAGAAAAATCTTTTATAGGAGGTGGCTTTTCATTTAAGCATGAAGGAACCTAGGAATTCTAAGAAGTAGAGGTAAAAAAGGAGTTCATCCCAGGCATCAGTTAAGATGGATGCCATATATGAGGAACAATAAGCAATCCTATTTGTCTGCATTGTAGAGTGAATGAATAAGCATTTATTAAGTATTTACTCTGTGCCTGTTGCTAAGAGCTAGAAACACAAAAACAAAGACAGGCCCTGCCTTTAAGGAGCTTATATTCTAATTGGTGAGACCAAACACACAGAAGAAAGAAGGCCAGGAAGGAGTATTTTGATTTAGAAAGTCATGAGGACAGTCCACAGAGCCACAAGGTAGTAGACTGACATACCCTTTCTAGAAGTAATGACAGAGTTGATTTGATTACTAGAAAGGTTGGGGTGGGGGGGAGTAGACAGGGGCATGGTAATGATCCAGCAAGGTTGCTGGAGAAAAAATGGCAGGGGGACAGAGCCAAGATAGTGAAGTACAGGCAGGCACTCAGCTGAGCTCTCCCCCAAGCCCCTCCAAATGCCTCTAAATAATGACTCTAAACAAATCCTAGAGCGACGGAACCCACAAAAAGACAAAGTAAAACAATTGTCCAGCCCAAGGCAACTTAGAAGGTTGTCAGGAAAGGTATGTTGCACCAGGGTGAGAGAGGAGCACAGTCCAGTCTAGGCCCTGCCAATGTAGACTAGGCCCCACAAACCAGGAGCAGGACTCCAGGGACTGAATCAGTGACAGTAGTGGCAGTTTCCAGACTTAGCCCACAGACACTAAGGGGATGGGGTAATGGGTGAAAAGGAAATTTACAGAGGTCCTTTTGCTGGCACCAGGGACAGGACTTTGTTGCATTGCACTTGGTTCTGGGTCACAGTAGGGGGTCTTAGTCCGAGTACAAGGAGGACCACTAGCACACCAGGGGTTGTGGTTGAAGGGGAGCAGGGATACAGTTACAGCTCTGAAAAGAGTACTTGCGGTAGCTCACAAACGAGTGCACAGTACAGGAGAGTAGTAAACACACCTCTCCCTAGATCATACCACCTTGGACGAGCCAAAAACTTACAGGTCCCCAGAATTGCCTCTGAAAACAGCTGCACAAAAAACCTGAAGCTTGGGACAGTGACCCCTCCACTTGGGAAGCAGAGCCCCACTTTAGCATACAGTTAAAAGTCAAGAAATAGGCTGGAAAATGAGCAAATAACAGAAAAAAATTCTGAAATATATAAAGTTACTATGGTGACAAGGAAAATCAAAACACACACTCAGAAGAAGCCAGCAAAGTCAAAATTCCTGCATC
The DNA here is from genome assembly GCF_900497805.2 of Vombatus ursinus. Lineage (NCBI taxonomy): Eukaryota > Metazoa > Chordata > Mammalia > Diprotodontia > Vombatidae > Vombatus > Vombatus ursinus. The sequence continues at coordinate 18,258,545 of NW_020954572.1, read as the reverse complement.
CAAAGCCTCAAAGAAAAATATGAATTGATCTCAAGCCATGGAAGAGCTCAAAAAGGATTTAAAAATCAAGTAAGAGAGGTAAAGGGAAGAAAAGTGAGAATGATGCAAGAAAATCATGAGAAAAAGAGTCAATAGCTTGGTAAAGGAGGCACAAAAAAAATACTGAAGAAAATAACACCTTAAAAAGCAGAACAGGTTAAATGGTAAAAGAGACACAAAAATCCAATGAAGAGAAGAATGCCTTGAAAAGCAGAATTGGCCAAATGAAAAAAGATATACAAAAATTCACTGAAGAGAAGAACCCCTGAAAAAGTAGAATTGGCCAAATGGAAAAGGAGGTACAAAAGCTCACTGAAGAAAATAGTTCCTTAAAAGTTAGAATTGGGCAAGTGGAAGCTAATGACTTTATGAGACATCAAGAAACAATCAAACAAAATCAAAAGAATGAAAAATAGAAGAAAATGTGAACTCTCTCTTTGGAAAAACAATGGAAAATAGATCCAGGAGAGATAATTTAAGAATTATTGGACTAACTGAAAGTCATGATCAAAAAAAAGAGCCTAACTAGCTAAGTGACCCTGGGTAAGTCACTTAACCCCAATTGCCTCACCAAAAATCAAATAAATAAATAAAATAGCCTAGACATCATTTCAAGAAATTATCAAGGAAAACTGCCCTGATATTCTAGAACCAGAAGGTAAAATAGAAATTGAAAGAATCCACCAATCATCACCAAATTCCAGACCTTCCAGATCAAGGAGGAAATACTGCAAGCAGCCAAAAAAGAAACAATTCAAATATCATGGAGCCATAGTCAGGATAACACAAGATTTAGCAGCTTCTACTTTAAAGGATCAGAGGACTTCAAATATGATATTCTGGAGGGCAAAAGAGCTAGGATTACACCCAAGAATCACCTACTCAACAAAGCTGGATATAATCTTTCAGGGGGGAAAAATGGAGGGTCAATTAAATAGAGGACTTTCAAGCATTCCTGATGAAAAGAACAGAGCTAAATAGAAAATTTTACTTTTAAATACAAGACTCAATAGGAGCAGCTAGGTGGCACAGTGGATAGAGCTCTGGCCTTAGAGTCAGGAGAACCTGAGTTCAAATCTGGTCTCAGACACATAACACACAACACTTACTAGTTGTGTGACCTTGGGCAAGTCACTTAACTTCGATTGCCTGGCAAAAAAACAAAAATAAATAAATATAAGACTCAAGAGAAGCATAAAAAGGTAAACAGGAAAGAGAAATCATAAGGGATTCAATAAGGTTAAACTGCTCATATTCCTGCATGGGAAAATGATATTTATAACTCCTAAAAATTTTCTCATTATTAGGGCAGTCAGAAGGAGTATAGACAGAAAGAGAGGTATGAGTTGAATGTAATAGTATGATTATCTAAAAAAATAAAATTAAGGGATGAGAAAGAAGAATACACTGGGGAAGGGGAAAGGGAGAAATAGAATGGGATAAATTATCTGACATAAAAAAGTCCTGAAAGAGATTTTACAATGAAGGGGGAAATGGGGGAAGCAGGGAGGGGAGCACATGAACCTTATTCTCATTGGAATTGGCTCAAAGAGGGAATAATACACACACCCAGTAGGTGTAGAAATCTATCTTATCATACAGGAAAGTAGGAAAGGAAGGGGATAAGAGAAGCAGGGGAGAGGGAGAGCTGATAGAAGGCAGGGCAGTTTTGGGGAGGTAAAAGTCAGAAGTAAAACACTTTTGAGAATGAATAGGATAAAAGGAGAGAGTAAGATAAACGAGGGGGGAAATAGGATAGAGGAAAATACATAGTTGGTAATCTTTATTGTGAAAAAAAATTTTTACAGTGAGCTTCTCTGATAAAGACTTCATTTCTCAAACATATAGAAAACTGAATCAAATTTATAGAAATAAGAGCCATTCCTCAATTGATGAATGGTCAGAAGATATGAACGGGCAGTTTTCAGACAAAGTAATCAAAGCTATCTATAGACATATGAAAAAAAAATGCTCTAATCACTATTGATGAGAGAAATGCAAATTAAAGCAACTCTGAGCTACTACCTCACACCTGTCAGATTGGCTAATGTGACAGAAAAGGAAAATGGCAAATGTTGGAGGAGACATGGGAAAATTAAAACAATAATATACTATTAAATAAATAAAAGAAAAGATGACTGAGAAATATAGCGAAGCATGACTAGAGCTTGAGTTAAATGTAGTGGCCCAAGTAAGCCAACCATGATAAGCGAGTCACTCAACAGTCAGGACAGTAGAGTCCCAGGGTTAGAGTTCTGAATTAAGGGGAGTAATATATCATAAGCATGCTTGAGCCAAGTTGTAAATGAATTTAAATGTCAAACAAAGGAGTGTGTATTCTATCCTCAAGACAATAGGGAGACACTGGAGTTTATTGAGCCAAAAAGAAGTGTGGTCATCTTGCTTTGTCAAGAATATGTAGTATGAATTGGAGAAAAGAGAGGTTTGAGCCAAGGAGACTAATTAGCAGGCTATTGAAATAGTCCAAGCAATAGGTGATAAGGGTTTGTTTAGGGGAATAGCCATGTGAATGAAGAGGATATGGATTCTAACTCTTAATACTTCTTCATTGCTTATGCCTAAGACTTTGTTCCTCAGATAAAGACAAAAAGGTCACGGTACTTTCCATTTCTAACCAATATGATAGCTAGAAAAACTGGAAAAAATATTAAATGCCTTGTTGGATCCTATCCAATTACACTCCATCAATAATTAATTTTACACTAAATTATCTACAACACCTTGAATTAGAAAATACTCCAGACAAAGTGGTTGTCTACATTGTAGATTATAAAGAGGCCATTGTGAGCAAAATACTCTTACTGACTGTTAGGGTTGCAGGGGACCATGGATAGGGGGTGGGAAGGGGGCGGGCATTTATCTAGTCAATCAAAGTACATTCAGGTAAGACTTTACTTACATCATATCAGATAAATAAAACTATCTTGTCTCTAAAGACTTGCAGAGAAGAATATTCCATTATTCCATGTGTTGAATTCATTTTAAAGTTTGACATACCTCATTGTCAAGAATTTTCCTTTTATCTAAATTAAATCCTTCCTCGGCTCACTTTTCTCCCCACAGCGGTCTTAATGAGGTTATTAAAAAACCTAAATGAATCCTCAAACTGTATGGTAAAACTTCTAATGGTCCCATCCAACTTTGCAAATTAATGATTTTATTCCACTAGTCAATAAGCATTTATTAAGTGCCTATTATGTGTCCAGCACTATACCATGCTATGTGAAGTAATTCTTTAATTCTTCAATATTTGAATGTTATTATTGCCTGTCTTCAGACTTCTCTGAAGTCTTCTGAGCAAAATTTAGTCTTTCCCCTGAGATCCTCTACTCAAACCTTGATCAACTCATCAAAGTGGTTTTTTTGTGGAGGTTTTGTGGAGGCCCAGAAGTTAAAAGTTTTGCAGATTACTTAGAAGTTTCATGCCTCCCTAGTGCACTTTTAGTGGAACTGTGATTTGATCTAGCCTTCCTGGCAAGTAATTTGGAACTATGGCCAAAAAGTTACTAAACTAAGCATACCCTATGCTATGCCATTACTAGACCTATACTCCCAAAGAAATCAAAGAAAGAAGAAAAAACCCATAAGTACAAGAACATTTATAGCAGCTTTTTTTGTAATAGCCTGAAACTGGAAAGTAAGAAAGTGTCCTCTTATTAGGTAATGGTGAAACAAATTATGGTATATGAATATAATGAAATATTATTGTACTATAAGAAATGGTGAGGGGCAGTGAGGTGGTGCAGTGGATAGAGCACTGGCTCTGGACTTGGGAGGACCTGAGTTCAAATTCGGCCTCAAACACACAACACTCACTAGTTGTGTGACCCTGGGCAAGTCACTTAACCCCATGGCCTAGCAAAAAAAAAAAAAAGAAAGAAAGAAATGGTGAAATGGATAGTTTCAGAGTGAAGACCTCTATGAAATTATGCAAAGCAAAGTAAGCAGAACTAGAACAATTCATACAACATTATAGAGAAAAACAGTGTTGAAAGACTTTAAAATTCCAATTGGTGCAACAATAACCACGAGTCCAGAAGACACAAGACGAAACATGCTCGTCACCTCCTTACCAGAGAGGTGAGGTACTTAAAATGCAGAGAAGAAGCATAGATTTTTCTGGCATGACCAATGTGGGAATTTATTTTGTTGGACCATCAAGTTTATGATAAGAATTTTATTTTAGGGATTTATGGGGGAGGGGTGTAGAAGAGAGTCAGAGTTACTTACAATTTATTTACAAATGCATGTAAAAATAAAATGAATTTATAGTTTTATTTTAAAAAAAATAAACTTCATGCCTCTATATCATACTTTCTTCAAAATAAGAAAAAACACTAGATGTTGTAACAAAAAATGAAACTGATTAGATATTAACAGAGATTAACAATTGATTATAAATGAAGGAGCAAGTCTGAGACAGTATTGTGAGGGGAAAGGTCTCTGGGTCAGGCTCAGTCACTCAGTAGTGTATGATGATGAGTAAGCCATTGCCTATCCCTGAGCCTCCATCTCCTCATCTAAAAAATGAGGATAATAATATTCATACTATCTACCTCTGTTGTGAGATATGTTTTGTAAATCTTAAGGCATTATAGAAATGAGAATTATTTCAGAATCAATTGTCTCTATGCCTCCAGATCACCAATTGGGAGGGCAAAAAGAAAACCTAATACCAAATGAGAAAAAGGATAAAAATGAGAAAATACTATGTTCAATTACAGCAACTCCAATTCTACCTATTTAAATCACGTTTTTACTGAGAAATAGATAAAAGTAAAGACAATGACTAATTATTGCCATTTCTTAGAAAGGCTAAACTGATATAAAACAATTGTCACTAAAAGTGATGTGCATGCTCTGAAATGGAGAGTGGAGTCCTTGTATTGAATGTCGTCTGGCTCTTTCAGAAGGCTCACCCAACATTCATGCTGCCAGCACTAAGCCTTCATTAGTCAATCCCCCAAACCACTAGGAATATCACTTATGCAATTGTGTGGAAGACAGATGAGGAGAAGGGGAAACTTGAATCAGGGAGAGAAATTAGAAGGATGTTGCAATAATCTAGGTGAAAGGTGGTAAGAGTCTAAAATAGGGAGGTGGCCATATAAGTGGAGAAAAGTGGATGGATATAGGAGACAAAAAGGTAGAATAAACAGGATTTAGCTGTTGGAGGGATTATGAAAAGACAGACCCTATTGCATTATTGGTGGAGCTATGAACTGGTCCATCCATTATGTAAAACAATTTGAATTATGCAAAAAGAGTGACTAAAATGTCCACACTTTTTGACCCAGAGATTCTACTACTAAGTAACTTACCCAATAAAGGTCAATGACATAAAGAAAAGCCCAAAATATGACAAAAGATTTATAGCAGCATATTTTGTAGCAACAAAGACATAGCAACAAAGTATATGTCTATTGATCAAGCTAAACAAATTGTGTTATGGAAATGAAATGGAATATTACTCTGCTGTAAAGAAATAATGAATATGATGAATATAGAAATGTGAAGACTTATGTGAACCAACAAAAAATAAAGCAAGCAGAACAAGAAAAAAAAACAAAAGAGTTGAATGCTACAAAATATTAGTTACTAAGCTTGCTCTCCCCCCAAAAAAAAACAATTATGAAAGCTATCCCCAATTCTTTGCAGAGAGTGTGGAATTAACATATTTCAGTATGGTGGTTAGTTTGAACGAACTTTTCTTTTTTCTTTTTTTCTATTCTTTATTTTAACAGGCTTCAGGGAGTCATTAGAAGAGGAATATAACGGGAAGCATAGGGGATATATAAAAATATTTCAATAAAAATGTATTTTTTAAAAAATACTATTTAGAAACTGATTGGATATGAGAGGTGAAGGAAAGTGAAGAATTGAAAATGATTCCAAGACTTGGCTAGGGTGACTGGAAGCATGATGGTCCTCAACAGGTATAAGGAAGTTGGGAAGTCAAGGGATTTTTAGGGGGAAGAAAGTGAGGCCTATTTTGAATGTGTTGAGATTGAGACACCTGTAGGACATCCAATTTAAAATGCCCAATGGGTAGTTAGTGTACAGGACTCTTCCAACTCAGGAGAGAGAGTAGGTTAGGATACACAGATTCTGGAGTAAAACCCATGGGAGCCGACGAGAAGAGATTGTAAAGGGAGAAGAATAGAGAGCTAAATATAGGGCCTTGAGGAATCTCAGTAAAGGAATGTTTTATGTATTAACCCAGCAATGCTGTCTGAGAAAGAGTAGTCATATAGGAGAAGGAAATCCAAGAAAGATTAATGCAATAAAAAAACCCAGAGAGGAGGGAGAATCTAGGAGGGAAGAGTATCATATGCTACTGAGAGGTCAAGAAATATAAGCACTGAAAAAAGGCCATTAGGAGATCATAGAGTCAGTCCCCAGCCAGGAGAGCAGAAAAGGGGTTCTTCCAAAGGACCCAGAATTGCCTACTCAGCCCCCAGAACTTCCAGCCCTTCCAGTAACACCAGGTTTCCCACAGCAGATCACAGGGTCAAGCCAAGACCCAGAACAGATCTGAGCTAATAACACCATCTCTCCATAGAAGACATCATGGACTTAACCCTGAGTGTGGACTACTGCATAAAACATGAGAATATTTCAATGTGTTAGTTTAATCTTACTGACTTTTTCCTCTTTTTAAGGCTTTATTATAAGAGATGGACCTGAAGGTGACATGGGAAGAGGGTTATATTCAGAACACATCTAAGCCAGCAACACAGTTGCTCTAAATCTGCTGACCCTTCCAGCTAGCTGACAAGGGCGGGGGCTAGCTGACACTCTAGTAGGTAGAGTGGAGGCAAATCTACAGCTCTGGTTCCTAAACCCAAACTAGGGTCTGTAACCTGGAAAACCCAGAAGGCAAGCAAACAGAATACATAGGACCTGCTGAAAGCTTGCAGCTACCTGCCTGACTCAAGCCATCCTTGTGATCTTTGGAGAGCATAGTAATTAATACATAAAGAATGTAGCAACAGGACCACAAACCCACCAAAAGTTCACAGCTACTAGCTCTAACACAAAGTCACAATCTGGGAAGTAAGACTGGAATAATAAGTAAACAAACAAACAAGATAAAGAACTACTAGAATACTAGGAACTCCTAAGACAGAAATACAGAAGAGAGTAACTTCAAAATAACTACGAAGTCTCAAAGAAAAAAACATAAGTTGACCACAAGATCAATAAGAATTTCTAGATGAAATGAAATAAAAGCTTTAAAATGATATTGTTCATGAAATGAGAGTGACAGAGAAAAGAATTAGAAAAGAAATGAAAGCTTTGAAGAAAAGACTTGGAAAGGGAATAAATAACTCGTGTAAGAGGTACAAAACATTACCCAAGTAAAAGACTACCTGAAAATTAGAATAGACCAAATGGAAATTTATGACTCCATGAGACAACAAAAAAATACTAAAACAATGTCAAAAGATTGAAAAAAATTTTAATGTAAGGTATCTCATAGAAATACAGATGTGGTGGCCACGTTAAAAAGATTCGCAGTTATCAAACCAACTAGGAAATGATAGAGAAAGCAGCAAAGTCCCCATTAGGCCCAAATGGAGGGTCTTGGGACCAAAGGTAAAAGCAAACCAGAAAGCTAACACACCTGCCTTGGAGAAGGTCAAAGCAGAGGTGGAAAAAGTGAAGATCAATTGGCAGGAGGAGAAGCCCCCAAGGAGAAGACTAAGGAGGAAACTAATGCTGATCTTGCAGCTCCGATGAATGGTGAGTCCACAACCCAGAATAGGGAATGATGAGGACAAAAGATAAAAGGAAGAACACGGGAGAGGGCAAAGATGTGGCTCGTCTAAAGATATGCACAAAGACAACATCCAGAAGATCCAGAGCTGGACAGGCCAGGGAATGACAGGCAGGAAAGAGAGAGGGTTTGGATAGACTCAGAGTGCCTTGATGAGGAGAGCTGATGTCCAGCAGTGTGCTCCTCCTGGCTTCTGCCTGGCCTTGGGTTGGAGCCCCTTCACCAGGTTACACAGTAGATGATGTATAGGTCTTGTTCCCCTCCTGTCCCCAGACTCCTATGAAAGTCAAGAACTTTTGGGAGACACTGTGCTCTTCGGCTGTATTTGTCGCCTTGGGTTTTTTTCCCCTCACCTAATTTCTCTGATTTCAAAACAATATGGAATCAATTTAAGAATTTTTTTAAGGGAAAAAAACCCAGTAAGGTATCTCATATCAAAAACTGCTGACCTGGAAAATGGAGGAGAAAAATTTTAAGAATCACTGGACTAGGGCAGCTAGGTGGTGCAGTGGATAGAGCACTGGCCCTGGATTCAGGAGGACCTGAGTTCAAATCCGGCCTCAGACACATAACACTTACTAGCTCTGTGACCCTGGGCAAGTCACTTAACCCCGTTGCCTAGTCAAAAAAAGAAAAAAAGAATCACTGGACTACCTGAATTTCATGACTGAAAAAAAGGGCCTTGGGGCAGCTAGGTGGTGCAGTGAATAGAGCACCGACTCTGGAGTTAGGAGGACTTGAATTCAAATTTTTTTTCTTTCTTTTTTTTGGTGATTATTTATTTTTAATTTTCAACATTCACTTCCATAAGATTTTGAATTTTACATTTTCTCCCCCTCCCACTCCTCTTCCCACCCCAAGATGGCGTGTAATATGATATAGGCTCTACTTACACATTCATATTAAGCATATTTTCCCATTAGTCATGATGTAAAGAACAATTAGAACTAATGGGAGGAACCACAAGAACAAAGAAATAAAACAAAACAACAAAGGAGAAGGAGACCAAATAGTATGTTTCCACCTGCATTCAGACTCCATAGTTCTTTCTCTGGATGTGGTACAAATGATTTTTCATTTCATCCTCACAACAACCCAGGAAAAGTAGGTATATTATTATCATTTTACAGTTGAGGAAACTGAGGCAAACAAGTTATGTGACTTGCCTAGGGTCACATACTTACTAAGTATTTGAGGCCATATTTGAACTCAGGTTTTCCTGACTCCCAGCTTTCTATCTACTGCACCACCAGTTGTTTCCAAAGGACAAGAGGACAAAATGAAAATAAGAAGAATCCACCAATCACCTCCTAAGTGAAACCCCAAAATTAAAATTCCCATAAACATTATAGCACAAATCTGGAGTACCCAAGATCAAAAAAACAAAAGGCAGCACAAGCAGCCAGAAATAAATATTTCAAATACCAAGGAACCACAGTCAGGATCACACAATATTTAGTAGCTACCACCATAAAGAAGCAGAAAACACGGAATGTGATATTCCAATAGGTAAAATAATAATAACAATAATAATAATGATAAGCTTACAATCAAGAATAACTTACCCAGATAACCTATAAACCTATAGAAGAAAAAAGTAGACTTTCAATGAATGAGATATTGGACTTCCAAGAGTTCTGGATGAAAAGACCAGACCTAAGTAGAAATGCTATAATAAATCATGGGAGTAAATAGAAACAGAAAAAAAAAAAAGGAAAATACAAATGAGAAATCAGAAAAGATTTGGAGGAAAGACTACATAAGAACATTATAAAGGTAAAGTGTAAGCATTCTAATGGAGAGAGGGGGATGATACAAGCATGCCCTAAGAACCATAATATCAAGGGTCATACATGAAATCAAATAAGATAGATGGCCTAGTAGTGATTTTTGTTCTGTTTTGATGACCTTAAAACTGAAAACTAAATAACTTAATCTTAAAGACTTGGTAAATCAAAGACTAAGTCACTGAAATGAAACAACTTCATTAAAGATAACGAACAATGAGATAATATATTAAAATTTTTGGAATACAACCTAAGCATCAAAACACTGAAGGAAAGACAGGGGGCAGCATGAGCCAGGCAAGTCAAATCATCACCACTAACTACCTTGACCATTTCCCCTCAAACCATGATGAGGATAGCCCAGGATCCTGAACCTAAGGGCCTTGGGAAGAGCAGTGTCTCTCATACCACCAGGCCTGCTTTCAACACAGCCAACATAGCTAATATTGAGGGTAGAAATAATCAGGAGGGGCACCTTCCTCATCACCATGAGCAACACCTACTGACCTACTGCCACCCATGGGCAGATTAGCAAAAGAGCCTGGGGAATGGAAGGACCCCCCCTCCCCCGACACACACCTAGACTTCTACTTCTGCTTCTAGCCAGACCTCCCAACCATCATCTGAGGAAGCAACTCTGTAGAGAAGGGTCAACTATCCCCACCATCTGCCAACCGACTGCCCTTTACAGGATGGACAAGGCCACCTAGCTGAAGCAGCAAGGTACTCTGAGGGAAAGACAGGAGACAACATGTGCCAGACAACTCAAATCATCATCACCACCACCATGACCACCATCTCCCTTTTTTTTTAAAATTTTTTTATTTTTTAGGTTGGGCAATGGGGGTTAAGTGACTTATCCAGGGTCACACAGCTAGTAAGTGTTACGTGTCTGAGACCAGATTTGAACTCAGGTCCTCCTGAATCTAGGGCCGGGGCTCTATCCACTGTGCCACCTAGCTGCCCAACACCATCTCCCTTTAGATCCTGATGGAGACAGCCCAGCAATTTGAACCCAAGAGACTTTAGAATAACATTGATACCCCAAGGAGCAAGGACACTAGTCCAACAATATCTGAGAAAAGAACTCATCCAGTGGTGATCCTGCCTTTGAACTTGAACTTGGTGAAGCCAATGCTATATTGGAAATGAGTTAAGTTTTGAGCCTAATTCCCCAGAAAATTGAGGTGATAGAGGAAAGATAAGAAAAAATGCTTATATATTTGTTCTTGCTTTGACATCTTTGAAATAAACATTCATTTGTAAAAGCTAACCAATGTTAAGTAGTTAAATGAAACTGGAGACTTGTTACTGGCCCCTAACAATAGTAGGAATGCAGCTGACAGGTTCTAGGTGATGGTATTAGAGAGTCCCTCGGAGATATCCTTGAGAACTCTGAGAGGAAGATGTGGCAGCCTGGCTCTATGAAAGGAGCCAGAACATACACACTGCATTAAGATATTCAATTAGCTCACTTGCTGGCAACAAGTTATCAATCAACACTTTCAACATAAAGCATACTTATTACAAAGCAAATAATCATATAAATGTAATTCAATTCTGAGTCCAGTAGGGAAAAGAAAAAACTCACCATACCCAGGGAGTACATCCCACTAATGTTGATGGATGCGGAGAACTGGAGTAAAGACAGGAGCTATAACTCACTTCAGCTCTGGTCCTATCTGTCTCCACTGCCTGTCATAGCTGGGTTATTGTAGTTACAGGACTTTCTGCTTACCTTGGGTATTCCTCAGGGTTGGCCTGATAGCTGTTGACACACTGCTGGCTAAAGCTATGACTCTTAGATACTCTCCCATTTTCATCCCTGTGTCTTCCTACTTGTTCCCAGCCATCTCCCCTCTCTGTCGATCTATATCTGCATCACGGTCACAGGACACCAAAGGAAAAGGAGGCCCTCCTGCATTAAACACGCTGATTATGTCAGCAAAGTCAAGGAAGTAGAAAAATGCAGGCTATGTATGGATGACAATGTCACATGTGGTGCACATTTGGTATCTTTTTCAGTTGATGAGGGACTGAGCTCAGTTGCAAAGAAACAGATTCATGGCTCATGGGCCAAATCTGATGGTTATCACTTAGATGCCCTCTTTAATGTATTTTGCGTCCTGGCTGATGAGTACAGGATCCAACTGTGGACCTACACAAAGATACCCAGTAGAACATAAAAACACAACCAAAATCCCTGACTGTCTTACCCTAAAGAATAGTAGCCCAGAAAAATAGAAGCATATCAGATTATCAAGGGCTTTGAATGCCAGGATCAGGAGTCTGAACTTCATTCAATAGGAAACCACTGAAGAGGCATGGGAGTGACATGACCAGGTCTATGCACAAGGAGAATTACAGAATATCAGAATTGCAAGAGATGTCAAAGGTCATCTTTTAGACGAAACAATATATGAAAAGGAACACCCTCCATGATATTCCCAAAAGTGATCAGTTTGCCTTTTTTTAGAAGCTCACCAGTTATACAGAACTTACTCCCTCTGGCAGTGGCCCATTTCACTTTGGGGTAGCTTTAATTGTTAGAAAGCTATTCATTATGTTGTGCTTCTCTGAAACTTCTATCAATTGCTCATAATATTGCCTTCTGGGGTCATGGAGAACAAATTTCATCACTCTTCTGCATGACAGCCTTCAATTTCTAAAGATAATTAACATGTCCCATCTAGGTCTTCTCAGCTTTGGGCTCAATATTTCCATTGCTTCAAATGGTCCTTGTATGGCATGGTTTCCAGCCTCCACACCATCCTGCTCATCTTCTGGATAAGCTTCAGCTTGTTAACGTCTTTCTTAAAATATAGCACCTGGATTATGGCAGAATACAGTAGGACAAGTGTCATCTCCTTGGTCCTGGATATTTTAGATTTTTTGGTGTTCATGTTACACTGTTGACTGATTCACTAAAACTACCAAATCCTTTTCATGTGAAAGATTATTTACCTATGCTGCTCCTTGGCTATACTGAAACTTTATTTTCTGAGTATTTAAATATAGAATCTTGTATTCATTCCCATTTATTATTTCCTTATTAAATTCAGTCCAATGTTTTAACCTCTCTCTGGATCCTAACTCAGTTATTCAACATGTTAGCTATCCCCAGGAGCACGCTGATAATTAACAACTGGCTCTCCGGGGAAAGAGAAGAAATGTACAGCAAGAAATCTGCATCATTAACATTTTCTTAGGTCTAGACAACCAAGAAAACAATAAATCAAGCCCTTATTTGTATGTTTGCTGATTTCTGAAGTGTAAATGCACACACTGAAAAACTGAGCAATTGGCTCAAGAGAGAGTTCAAGGTTCAAGTTGGCTCAGGCACACTCTTGACCATCCCTCCCTGCTTTATGTGTCACCTGAAATTATATTACATGTGCCTTCATTATGTTCATCCAAGTCATTGAGAACAATATTAAGAAAAATAAGATAAAAGATAGTTCCCTGGCTACTCCATAAGGATCTCCAAGTTGACATTGATTGATTAATCACAACTCTTTAAAGCCAATAATTCAGTCATGTCTGACTCTCTGTGACTCCATTTGAGATTTTCTTGGCAAAGATACTGGAGTGGTTTGCCATTTTCTTCTCTATCTCATTTTACAGATGAAGAAACTGAGGCAAACAAAATTAAGTGACTTGCCCAGGGTCACACAACTACTGTCTGAGGCCACATTTGAACTCAGGAAGATGAGTCTTCCTGACTCCAGGCCCTGTGCTCTATCCACTGTGCCACCTAACTGCTAAAATTCAACTCATTTCAAATTTACCTATGTTGCTAAGTACTCATCTTTAGCTCTTTCTAAACTTTAGTTCTCCTGATACTGTCTTTAAAGGAGGATACCACCCTTGTTTTGATCCATAATTATTTGTCTTTTATTAGTTTAACTGCGTGTCTTTAAAAAAAAATCTAATGATTTCTGTATTTCCTTTACATTTACATCTTTTTTTTACTGTTATCTCTTTTCTTCATTATCAGCACTGTTTGTATCATCAGAATTTCATTCTTGAAAATATTCTATGTTGATTATATTAGTAATGAAAACACTACATGTCCCTATGAATTTCAATTTTTTTTTTATCAGAACTTATGGCATCATAGATCTTGAGCTAGAAGAGACCCTAGAGGTTAAAGAAGGAAGCCACAGAAAGGAAATATGATAATAGCAACACTGCCCTCTGACTAGCACTGAGAGCATGCAAATGATCTTCTGATCAGTGAAACCAAAAGGAAGAGGGGCTGCATGGGTGATGACATTCCCAAACCCAGGAGTCCCAACAAAATCCTAATGACTTTCAAGTTAGCAAGGCAGATAGATAACTGCTCCCAAAAAGCATCCACAGACTTCCATGTTAAATCATTAAATTATCAATTTAGAGCTGCAAAGGACCTCAGAGGTTATTTAATCCAAGATCCTTCATTTTTATAGATGGTTTCCCCAAGGTCACACAGCTAGTAAGTCAGAGCTGAGATTCAAACTCTGGATCCTCTGACTCGAGGACCAGAACTCTTTCCAGTACACAATACTACTGTCAAGCTAAGAGGGATGGGGAACAATGGACTACTTCTGCATCCTGTCTCCCTCTCAAACAGGATGGATGATTTTCCTGCCCAACACGAACTTCCTCAGGAATTATGATTTTCCCCCCAGTCCCTGTAGAGGCTTGCCCTCATTTAGTTTAGGGGAGACAAAAGGGGAAGGAAAATGATTTTTGTTGACCATTTGTTCTCCTGGATGAGTTGCCAAGTTAATACACAAATTAATGAAGAGAAGGGAACCAACATTTATTAAGCACCTACTAGGTGTCAGATATTATCCTATACACTTCATAAATTTACCTCATTTGATCCTCACAATAACCCTCCAAAGATGGTGTTATTATATTATTATCCCCATTTTACAGATGAGGAAACTGAGGTACTCTGGGTAGCTGAGAAAACTGAAGCAGTTTTGTTTGCAGTTCTTCTGCCTTGTCTATGACTCTGTTTACACTTCAGCCCCTGCCCTGTCTATGACCTTCCTTTCTGCTGAAACAGCAAGTATCTGGAACAGTCCCATCTACTAGCCCAGGGTTACTAGAAACAGCTAACCCAAACAAGAGCTTTTCCTGTTACATGCCTTCAATATTATCGTCAAGCCCCCAGTGACAAGCCCTGTCCAATCAGGAGATGCACTGGACCCAGTTTACCTCCTGCTTAACTGAAAACTATATAAGCCTTATCTTTTTGTTCCTTAGGGCTCCAGTGCAAGTGGAGTCTGAAACACCGTAATTTGACTCTAACACAGTGACGCCATTTTGGTCCTCTTCAAGAACTAAGAACAACAACCAATTAATGGCTCCCTTGCTGGCAACTCAGTAAACTATCATTGGTTCCTAAATTTCTGGTTCAGGTTTGTTCTAGCACCTATGATTTTATCCACAGTAGATAAAGATTGGACAGCTAGTAAATAACCGAGGCCATGTTTGAACCCAGGTCTTCATGATGCTGGGTCCAGTGCTCTATCCATTGTATCACCTAGCTAATTACAACTTTTCTTGTTTTAGCAGCTGAAAATTGTAGTCATTAATTACATCATCAAAACCAATTAGCTTTGTAATACTGTATTGAATGGAAAGTAAACAGATTTGGTAGTTTTAAATTATCTTAAAATATTTTAAATTTTCTGAAACTCTTTTCACATGTTGCATCAGTAACAAAAGTGTTTTGTTTTTTGAGTCTATTTTTTAAGATAATGCTATGTGTACACAGTAACAGCCACACTGTGGGATGACTGACTTAGATAGCCTTGGCTCTCCTCAGCAATGCAAGGATCTAAGACAACTCCAAAAGACTCATGATGGAAAATGCTATCCACATCCAGAGGAAGGACTTTGGAGTCTGAATGCAGATCGAAGCATACTATTTGCTCTCCTTTTTCTTTGTTGTTTTTTTCTCTTTTTTGCTTCACTCTCATGTGTCCTCCCATTAGTTCTAATTGTTCTTTACATCATGACCAATGGGAAAATATGCTTAATATGAATGTATAAGTAGAGCCTATATCAGATTGCAAGCCATCTTGTAGGGGGAGGAGAAAGAGGGGGAGAAAATTTAAAACTCAAAATCTTACGGAAGTGAATGTTGAAAACTAAAAATAAATTAATTAATTATTTAAAATAAATAAATAAATGAAAATAAAGATAATGCTATGTTTGGATAGTGACCTCAAAGAATGTTGTCAGGCTGTCAAAGATCATAAGTTACTGCTAATTCCAGATGTAAAAGCCCTTCCAGCTCAGCAGAAATATTGACATAAATTTCACTTTCCTCATTTGTGGCCAGATATGGGTAAAGACAGGGGGAAATGGAAACATCAGAATGTAGTGAAGAGATTTTGAAAGTGAATAAGAAGAGAGACAAAAATGGTGACTTGGACAGAATTTTCACACTCATGCTTTCCAGAATCCTTTTACCTGTTCCACCAACTGCTTACCCTGCTAAGACTTTGATAGCAAGGCCACTCAATGTTTGAATCATGAATCAAATCCAGATACAAACAGGAAATAAATGTAGATAGGAGACTAATTCCATCATAAATTGGGACATGGGGCCTATCATGCTATGTTGCTGTGAGTATGGGACCACTTGATTCCCTTAAGCAAGGATTTTGCAGCTACTTCTGTTCAGTGATGCACCTTGTGCCAATCTGCCTTGGAAAGATTAGCACAGCATGATCCCACAGGGTGCTCAACCTCTATCTGATTGACAGATTAATTATACTGACCTTCTTTCACTATCTCAGGGCAACATGTTTGCTCCAACACAAGTTGATATTTATTCAAGGTATGAGATTAGAGTGTTAGTTAAGTTCTCCACTGTGGCAAAGATTTTAGAGAGAATATTCTTTTTCCTTATGGGCCCCTCTGCATCACTGACTTTGATCAGAGATCCCATTTTAGTCAATCAACCAATAAACAAGTATTAAGTGTCTATAATGTGCCAGGCATTGTGCTAAGCACTAGGGATGCAAAAAGAGGTAAAAGATAGTCCTTGCCCTCAAGGAGTTTGCAATCTATCTTACCATGAAAAAGGTCTGATATTGGATCTGTCACCATCACATTAACTGGATTTTCAATTTTTCTTGTCCTCAGACAGTTGGTAACACTGAATATTAGGATCACCTTTCAAATCAACAATTTCATCATCACACCTTTAACTATCAGACATGTTTGTCCCATCTCTCAGAGGCTCTGTCTTTGACAAATTAACACTACCTAAAGAAGTGGGGAGGGCATTCTGGTCCAGCAGCTTCTTGGATCTTGCTTTCTGGAAGACTCATCTGATAAAGGGCAGATTACTTTTAGACATAGTCCTGGTTAACCTGTCCCAACCCTTCATCATTCAATATTCTGTGATGAATCCATAAGGCCTTTTATACAACCCACGGAAATAGTTCAGGTCCTTCTTAATTGGCAGGTTCTCTTTCCACCAGGATGGTTCAGACAAATCCTTCCAAGAGAGGATTTGGGTGATCAAGGAGTGGAATTACTTGGAAGTGTTTTGCTTTTTAATGACATGGAGGAGATGAAACAGGGTCACTGAATCACAGAATTCATGTATGGGGTTTAGGGGAAGAGGAGCAAGGTATAAGAAGACTGGAAAGGTAAGAGGTGGCCAGGTTATGGAGGCTCCAAATGCTAAACAGAGGATTTTATATGTGATCCTGGAAGCAATAGGGAACCACTGGAGTTTATCAAGTAAGGGGGTGGCATGGTCAGGAAGATCACTTTAGGAAGATCAATTTTACAGCTGAATGGAGGATGGACTGAAGAAGGGAAAGACTTAAGGAAGGGAGATCAATCAGAAAGCTATTGCAATAGTCCAGATATGAAGTGATGAGCCTATACCAAGATGGTGGCAGTGGGGGGGAGGGGGAAGGGGAACAAGAGAGATGTTGTGAAGGTAGAATTTAGAGAACTTGGCAAAAGATTGGATATGAAAGCGTGGAGAGTGAAAGAGAGGAATGAGTGAGTGAGTGGATGAATGAATGAAGCATTTATATAGTATTTCCAATATACAAAGCACTGGGTATATATACATAGAAAAGTAAGACAACCTCTGCCCTCAAGGATCTCACATTCTAATGAAGGGAGACCACATACACAGGTTTCAGTGGCAAATCAGATGGAAAAGTCCTGTGGTTCTTATGGTGCAGCAGTAAAGCAGATGGTAATATCTTTTCTTTAATTTCATTTCCACTGACAAAATCATATGTTTCTAATGCTGAACTGAATCACACTGCCAAGAACTTTCACAGCAAGAACTTTCCTTTCTGGGTCTTCAGTAGCTGTGGCTGTAGCCCCTGCAGTGGTAGTTGCCAGGCTGCATCTCCACAGGGGTTGCTTTGCAGATTGATGAACATAGGCACTGGGCTGGTATCATTGCTATTTCCAAGGTTTTTGGGTTCAGGGCTGAACCCGTCAGGGTCTGAGGGGAGATAATGGCCAAGGTGGTGGTGGTGGTTTGATTTGTCTGGCACATGCTGCTCCTGTCTCTCCCTCAGAATGCCTTGTTGTTTTAAGTAGGCTGGCTTGCCTGCCCTGTGTGTGGCAGTTGATTGACAGGTGGAAGTCATAGCTGTCCTTTTCCACAGGAATTCTTCCCAGGATAATGGCTGTGAAGGATGGGCTGGAAGCAGGAATGGTGATCTGGGAGGTGCTACCACTTCCAGAACTCCTGTACTTAGCTGGCAATTGGTCAGCAGATGGTGACAATTGGCAATTGCTCAGCAGATGGTGGTGGTGATTAACACCTAGTGTAAGTGACTGGTAGGAAGGTGGTATTCTTAACAGTAATTGGAAAATTAGGAAGAAGGGAGAGCTTGAGGGAAAAGGTAATGAATTGAAGAGTGAAAGTAAATAGGAGTTTTTAACCAAACAACACAAAAGAAGGCTGCATCCCCTCAAAATAAATCTCTAAAGAGTTTCCCTAATGGGGCTCACAAGGAGGAAGAGGTTTTGGTTGAAAACCAGGAAACCTTGAGTGGACAATAGAACAAAATGAATCTCGGCGGTAACTTAAGTCCTGAGACAAGTCACATGTAAAAGGCTTATGATTTTTTAACTACCTTGCTACAAGCAACCCAAACCCGTGATAAGGAGTCAAAATGGTGTTAGAGGTATCATTTATGCTGTGGACCTCATGTTTCTGGTGCTGTTTCCAGTCATTATGGTTTCTTTTACAAGACACCTATTCTGCACTGCCCCTGACATTATCCTCACTGTATGAGTTATATTTTTTTAGAAAATTATTTGCATCATTTTCTGTATGTGTTTATGATTTTATTACTTGTATTAAGGTCCTCTTCCAGTATTATGCATGCTAGGCTTCTTCTTGAGGTCAGAACTGTTTTAGGTTATTTTAGCGGCAGAAGGTCCATCCCCCAGAAAAATTATGAGACCTGGCCAACAAGGGGTGGATGTGGTAGTAAGGGTATCTATTTTAAGTAAACTAATCTGATTTCTTTTTAAGGGAGCAAAAAGTGCATTCTCTGAATTTTCACTGGTTCCCTTGCTCCTGAAGCATACAGTCTATGGGGAGTCGGTGTCAGAGATTCCAGCAGAATTCTCACTGCCCTGTGGAGATACCTTTCTGGCCCAGAATAGCCATTGCCCTGGTGAATGTAGAAATGTAGGAGAATAGCATTTTATCTCATTTTTGTATCATTTTAGATCTTACCTAAAGTTCTTTTAATGAATTTGTATGGTCCAGAAGTGTTTGACTTTATTCTAATCCTGAGTCTGAGTCATTCAACCGGAGTGAATTAGGCTTGGTCTAGAGTACATGATTGTCCATCCCATGGGACACTCATCTATGTCTTCCTATAATTTTATCTCAGAGGATCCACCCAGAGGGCTTTGTTCCAGTATTTTGATACCCTAAGGATACCAGCACAGCATACAGGATACTCGTTGATTATTTCTCATTTTTGTTAGGTAACTAGTAATCTTATTTTGGTATCATATAAAAATTATTCTTTGATAACTTGCTTTAATCCACTTCTCCTTCATAATTACTTGTTTGTAATATGTTGCAGCCAACTCGTATTTAACCATGTGTCTTCCTATTATCCTTTGGGTGGTCCTCAATTCAATTCTTTGTTCTATGTTCTACAACTATGTTCAATGTTCTGTCACCAAAAGAACATTAGTGTTAATATATATGTATATGTGTGTGTGTGTGTGTGTGTGTGTGTGGTGGGTGGTGTGTGTGTTTGTGTGTGTGTGTGTGTGTGTGTGTGTGTGTGTGTGTGTGTGTGTATGGGTCTTCTTTCAAGGAAAAGCTTGGGTTCTTCAAAAGGACTTTGCAATTTCCCAAACTGATTCCAGCCTGTAATTTCTTCCCTGTGGTCTGTTCAGGTCCCAGTTCGTTGTCCATTTTTAGGGTTTATCCAAAATTAGATAGATAGACAGATATACACATATAAATATATATACGCATATATATACATATATAATATATATGCTGATGAAGCTCTACAGGTCATCCATTCAAAAGAATATCATATTTCACATGTATAATTGATATATTGCATGCCTTCTCAGTAGGTGTGGGAGGGGGTAGAAGGGAGGGAGAATATTTGGAACTCAAAATTTATAAAGAAAAGAACGTTAAAAATAAATAAATAATACATTTAAAAATGTTTTAAAATACATCATAAATAGGCATTCTTTATTAATTTATTTTTTCCTGTATAAATGGTTAGAAAATTCTTTTGAATGATTGTGGATCTCACCTAGAATATTCCAAGATTTGATATAAGTACCATAGTATCACCCACAAACTCACACTTGGAGTACCTCAATATCCATAGGAAATCCCTCTTCAACCTGGACTGAGGGTTGGACATCCTCAGTGACAATGACAAATACTTTTGAAGAGTATACAACTCCCTATTTTATGCCTCACAATGTTAATGAGAGTCACTGAAGAAGGTTATCTGTTATATATTTCAAAAGAATATTTAACTATCTAAACATAATAAGAGGTGCTACAGGAAGCATCTTGTTGAAGGAGAACCTTTTGCGGCAGTATTTTGCTTTGCCAAATCAAATGTATTCTTGTAGTCAACAAATGAGGGAGTAAGTTCATGTATTTTCTATATCTTTCAGATAACTGTGTGGTGGTGAAGATGTAGTCCATTGTGGAATATTGCTTGTGAAGGTCCATCTATTCCTTTTTAATGCTCTCATCAAGGATGCCTTCAATATATTTGTAGATTATTCTCATAAAAAATAGGAAAGCTGACATAAGTAATACTAATATTCTCTAGGACACTTTATTTTAGTAATAATGGACTCAGGATATTTTTCTGTGTTTCATACCTTCCCCTTCTTCAGATACTGTACCTTTCAACTGATCCTTTGTCAACCTTGAAACAAACATTTCCAGTATAGACTTCATTGATATGTACTTGAGCTAGTCCAGCAGCTTTTCCACTCTTTGTTTTCTTCAATGCCATTTCTACTTCCTCAAGAAGCACATCAAGAATGATGATGTTAGAGTCCAAAAGAGGTGGCTCCACTGTTGTTGATGTTGGAAAGAGTTTGTCTTCAAAATTCCTGCAGATCTTCCCCATCTTTTGTCTGCTTGTCTTTCAGCTACATCCTCATAAATACCTCTGGAAGGACTTTTACTTAGTTGTGTCTCCCCAAATTTCCTTTAAATTTCTTTTCCCTTACACGGCTTCTCATTATTTTATGAGGTTGTGCTGTTCATAATCTTCCACCGTCTTTCTCCATTAAGATTTTACAAATTAATTGATATTCTAAAACAATGTTACTCTTTGTTGTCATATGTCTCTGCTAAGCATGTAAGCATATTGTTTAGTAGTTAAATTTTTAAGTTCTTTTAGTTTCATTACTATGTAATATGAAATTGGAATAATCAGTTCTGAAGTCCTGTTCTCCAACCCCTTCCTATTTTAGGGGCACCAATAACCTGTTTAAATAGATCAGATGAAGTTGTTTTACTTTCATACTATGTCCTCTTATTTTTTAAATTCTTCTAGTTTATATTGTTTTCTTTTCTCTAACAAAGTGATAATTTCACTGTATACAATCATCTGATTCAAGAATGATTCCCACATAATGAGTTATTTCCTGTCTGTTAAAATATATTTGACCTTATTTTTTGTCATAGTATTTGGTGCAGCACCTCCCAATTCTGTACTTTGAAAATAGTTATAGGGGCAGCTAGATGGCGCAGTGGATAAAGCTCTAGCCTTAGAGTCCCGGGGACCTGAGTTCAAATGTGGCCTCAGACACTTGACACTTACTAGCTGTGTGACCCTGAGCAAGTCACTTAACCCCGACTGACTCACCAAAAACAAACAAAAAAAGAGTTACAATGTACAAGCATGAGGGTTCTAGGTTGTCTACAACAGCTAATTGCTAGCATTTAGATAGCACTTTTTTTTTGCATATTACTTTTCATATGTTGTCTCACTGGGGCCTCACAGCACTCCTATGAGATAGGTGCGATTATTGTACACATTTTTCAAATGAGGAAAATAAGGCTGAGAGAAATTAAGTGACTTGCCCAGGATTATATAAATAGTAAAGCAAGATTTGAACTTTGGTCTAGCTGACTAACTGCAAGTTTTTAGCATTTATCATTTCTATTTCAGAACCATATTTGCCAAAGTATTTATTGCCCTCCTTGCTTATGCTCTTCTTTATATTTAACTCAGAAGAAACTTAATGATAATAATAAGTTGATTGAATTGAATTTCATTTTATGGTGTGTTAAGATTCTCTGCTACCCCCTGGGTACCAAGAGTTTGTGGACCTTCCTTCATAATTTGCAATGTTTTTTTAAAAAACATACAAAGAACTATAATATTATACTAAAATGTTTTAAATTTCATTTTTTAAAATGGGAAACAGGCTTATTATTGCATTATGTTACTTATAAGCTGCTTTTGACATTTTAATTTATATGTTAGCATTGAAATGTATAAATAGGCCATTATTACTTCTCTAGTTTCATTTTTAAACTATAACAAGGATATATAAATTTGTAAAAGAAAAACAGGATTTGGAAAATATAAAAATTTGTATTGATTTTAAATTGAATAAACTATAACAAATATGAAAATCAAAGTAATTGATCTGAAAAAGCAAATTTCAAAATCAACTAAATCAAAGTAAAATAGAAATAAAAATTAAATCAAAGTAAATTTGAGAAAATGACAATCAAATAAAAGACAAAAATCTTAGCACTGATAATCATTAAATAAAATTTAAAATCTTAACAAAATACTGCTGTTTTCTCAAATAACATGAGAATTACAGTCATATATTAATCATAAAAATAATAAGTATTCCACTGGAGGGCAACAATTTGCAAGTGGAGGCAGGACAAGAAGTAGATCCATGTAGAAATGTAGCCCATTTGTGAAGCATGTAGAAATTAATCAGATTCAGGACAGCAGCAAGTGGATGAAGGCATTTGTCTATTTCTAATAGAGACTGTGCCATCTTAGGACCCAGAGGCCAGGCTCCAAGGGGTAACAGATATGGGCAAATAGAGTAAAAGATACATCAGCCTATGAACAAATGGTTTGAAACTTGTACCATTGGGGCAGCTAGATCGTGCAGTAGATAGAGCACTGGCCCTGGAGTCAGGAGAACCTGAGTTCAAATCTGGCCTCACATGTATAACGTTCACTAGCTGTGTGATTCTGAGCAAGCCACTTAACCCCAATTAACTCACAGAAGAAAAAAAAAAAAGAAACTTGTACCATGTAGCTATACTTCCAGTAATTTTGGGGATCCCTAGGCAGGTACCTGGTTTGCCTCCTAAGTAATCCAGTGTCGTATCCAGTTATTAACTGACAAGGTTTTTGTGATGCCAATTCACTACAAGACCTTTCATGCACATGAATGAAATCTATAAAAGCGTCTTCTACAGAAATCCTTCTACTGGCAACAATGACATACCAAATTATTGGACTCATCAATTTTTGGTAAGAAGATAGTTGAATAACAACGAAAAAATATTTTGCATTCTTAATTTCAGGAATTTAACTAGAGCACAAACTTTTGGCCCAGCAAGTCAATAAATGCATTTTGGGTTTTATTAGGCAATTATATTACAAACCAATGATGTTCTTTAAAATAATTTCCTTCAATTCTATGCAATGGCTTACAAAATGTATTTGAGAATTTCCTGACATTTTGCCTAATCCCATGCATTCACTGTTAAACGTCATTATCAATAAACTTTCCTTTTCCACTTTTCAGTGACCACTACTTCAAAAAAGTGTTAGACTGCCAAGAAGGAGGTTTGATTCGGTAGCTTCACCTTTCCCTGCTCTTTCATGGGGAAATTTGGAAAACAACCCCTTGGTAATTTTAATAGCTAGGTCCAGCTACCCTAAAAGAAAGATGGACGCTGGAAAGATAAATGAAGAGAGAATGGGGAGAGGGGAGGGATGGGAGCAGAGGGGTGAGCAGAACCAGAAAAAAGAATTGATACAATAACAACAACATTGTAAAGATGAACAGCCTCGAAACATTTAAAAACTATGATCATTCCAATGATCAACCACAATTCCACAGAGCGAATGAAGAAGCATATTACCCTTCCAAGCATCAGCCTTGGATCACTTCCACTATTCTTCACTTTCATTCCTACACATGAACTGCTAAATAAAGATGGAGAAAATCATGCAACCATTCTGACCAGGTCCACTACAAATTTATACTCAACAACTTCAACTGGGCTGTCATTGCTGCTAAGGAATCCTTATACACCTTCCTTATCAACTACTATTCTATTCTCCACAATGTCTCAACCAAACCTACTCACCCCTCCTCAAGACTCCCATGGCTACTCCTCCCTCCATCCTCTCAGCTGAGAAATTTGCCTCATATTTTATAGAAAAAAAATGAGGCTATTCTCTGAGCTCCTTCTCCCCTCTTCCTCATCTCATATAACTCACATGCCTTCTGCCATTATCTCCTCCTTTCCCCTTGTCTCAGATGAAGAGGTGGCTCTACTCTTTACCTAGGCAAAACCCTCTATCTGATCCCATTCCATCCCATCTCCTCCAATCAATTGCCTTTTCTGTGATCCCCATTCTCTCACTCATCTTCAGTCTCTCCCTGTCTACTGCCTCTAGACATGCCTATTATCTCCTCTATCCTCAAAAAACCCTCACTTGATCCTTTCATCCCAACTAACTATTGTCTTATACTTCTTCTGCCCTTTGTTGCCAAACTCCTCGAGAAGGCCATCGACATTAAGTATCTCCACCTTCTCTCCTTTCACCCTCTTCTTAACTTTTTACAATCTGGCTTCCTATCTCATCGATCCACTGAAACTGCTCTCTCCAAAGTTACCAGTGATCTCTTAATTGCCAAATGCAATGGCTTGGAGGGCAGCTAGGTGGTGCAGTGAATAGAGCACCGTCCCTGAAGTCAGGAGGACCTGAGTTCAAATCCGGCCTCAGACCAAACACTTGACACTTACTAGCTGTGTGACCCTGGGCAAGTCACTTAACCTCAATTGCCTAAAAATTATAAAAAAACAAAACGAAAAAACAAATGCAACGACTTTTTCTCAATCCTCATTCTCAATATATGGCTGGTATAACCATAAAGATCAGTAGCTTAAAATGAGATCCTGGTTCATACTATGGGCAAGCCCTTCCACAATGATGCATTCAAGGAGTCTTTTCTTCTTGTACATTTCTGAAAGTTTATGGGAAATTTCATCAAATTTTCCAAGGTGTCATGAAGTTCCTTGCACAACATCTCAAATTCCTCATTATATTCTGGATGTACCTTTTGAGAATGAAAGTCGGAAGCAATGCTGCTGCATTCTAGTTCTACCTTGTTTTCAGTAAGTGCACTGATTTTGATGTTTCCTATTTTGTTTACAACAGAAAATCCCATATTGTTGAGAGTCTCCCATTTCGATAATAAATTGTGCCAATCTGCAGCATTGTCCTTAATTTTTCTTGCGCTGACAGATAAGACAGTTCTTTTGGGAGTAACCATGCCAGAGTTCTTCACGTCCGTGACTTTAGTGCTCAAGATCCAGCCCGGCTCGGGCCAGAGGAATTTCAAGGTAAGATCCTCAATCCTCATTGTCCTCGACCTCTCTACAGTCTTTGACACTGTTGATCATCTCCTCCTTAATAATCTCTTCTCTTTTTGGGGGATACCACCCTCTCACTTGGTTCTCCTCCTACCTATCTGACCACACTGTCTGAATCTCCTTTGCTAGATTTTTATCCAGATCACACCTATGGTTGATAGGTGTCCCTCAGGATTCTGCCCTGGACCCTCTTTCTCTTCTTCCTCTATACTACTTCATCAGCTCCCATGGATTTGGAAATAATTAGGGAATAATTACCCTCTCCATACTGATGACTCAAATCTACCTATCCTGCCTCAGTCTCTCTGCTCACTTCCAATCTCTCATCTCCAACTATCTTTCAGACATCTAAAACTGGACGTCCAGTGGACATCTTAAACTCGACACATCCAAAACTGAACTCATTATCTTTCTCCCTAAACCACCCCACTCCTAACTTCCCTATTTACTGTCAAGTTATCCTCCCACTTCCTCAGGCTCACAACCGAGGTGTCATCCTCGACTCCTCACAATCTCTCACCTCCCATATCCTTCTGTAGTCAAGGCCTGTCGATTTCATCTTTGCAACATCTTTTGAATACACCTCTTCTTTCCACTCTCCAATAGTGCCACCACCCCAAGGCAATCCCTCATCTCTTCATGCTCTGATTATTGTAATAATAGGTTGGTCTGACTGCCTTAATTCTTTCTCATTCAGCCACCAGACTGATTTTTCTAAAGTGCAGCTCCAGTCATATCAATAAACCCCAGTGGCTTCCTAATGCAAAACCCTCTGTTTCTTTTTCAAAGTCCTTCATAACCTAGTGCCCTGAACCCCTGACCTTTCCAGTCTCCTTATACCCTTCTCCTTGTTCCTACCATGAAATCTTTGATCCAGTGACAATGGCCTCCTTGCTGTTCCATGAACAAGACCCTCTGTCAGCTCCAGGCATTTTGTGTGGCTGTCCCCCATGCCTAGAATGTTTTCTTTCTTCCTCTCTGCCTACTGGCTTCCCTGGCTTCCATCAAATACCAACTAAAATCTCACCATCTACAGGAAGCCTTTCCTAATCCCTCTTAATTCTAATGCATTCTTCTTTTAATAATTTCCTATTTATCCTGTATATGGCTTATTTGTACATATCTGTTTGCTTCTTGTCTCCCCCATTAGATTGTGAACTCCTTGAGGGCACGAGTGTCTTTTGTCTCTTTTTGTATCTCCAGCACTTAGCACAGTGCCTGGCACATTAGGTACTTAATAAACGCTTTATTGACTTACTGACTGAAGCATGCTGGTCACCTCCTGACTGATGGACTCACAGGGCAAAATGAGACATGCTTTTGGACACAGCCAATGCAGGAATTTGTTTTGCTTGACTATGCATATTTGTTACAAGGGTTATGTTTTTGTTTCATGTTTTTCTTTCTTTTTAAAAAGTTCTATGAATGTACTTTGTCTTTATATTAGAAACATTTACAGATTATTTCCACGTCATGAGCAGTCTCTTGTAACAAAGTAGAGATAATAATACAGTGAACTCATCTGAAAGTGCATGCAACATTTTATGTATGTGACACCCCATCTACTTTTCAATTTTTAAAAATTAACAGAAATCTAATTTCTCTCCCTATTAACCTCCACTCCACTGGAACAAAAAAAAAGGAAAGCAATTTTAAAAAAAACAAATTTGCACAGTCAAGCAAAATTAATTCCCTCAATGACTATATTAAAATATATATAAAACTATATAAAATATAAAAATGTGTATGTGTATATATATATTTCATTCTCCACTCTAATTCCATCCCCTCTGTGTAATAGCATATTTCATCATTACCACTCTGAAATCATGAAAAGTCACTGTATTGCTCATAGTTCTTATAGCTTCCAAAGTTCTTTGTTTTTACAGTGTTATTGTTATTATATAAGTTGTTCTCCTTGCTTCATCAATTTATAAAAGTCATCAAAATTGTTCATTTTTATATTTTTCATGTTATAGTACAAATTGTTTATCTAGCTCTGCTTACTTCACTATGCATCAGTTCATCTGTCTTTCTATGACTTTTTGAAATCATCTATTTCCTCATTTCTTACAGCATAGTAGTACTCCATCACACTGATATACCACAACTTACTCAGCCACTCTTCAATTTAAGGGAATCTCCTAAGTTTCCAGTTTTTTGCCACCACAAAAAAAAAAGCTGCTATAAACATTTTTATACATAAAGGTTTCCTTTTTCTTTTATCTTTTGGGTATAGGCCTAGCAGTGATATAGCTTGGTCAAAGGGCATACACTATTTAATAAAGAAAACAGGTTTTTGTTCATTGAAAAAATTAAAATTGAATTTTAAAAAAGAAAGTGGGGGTTCTTCTGTAAGCTCCAAGACTTAATGAGAGGTGATAACAAAAGGCCTTGGCACCATGATTCAAGGAGATAAATGAGGCTGACTTGCCTTAGGGTAGCATGGATTTGAAAACAGAACCTCATTTGCCAGTGCAAGCAGAAAGAGTTCCTATAGCTCAAATTCCTGAGTAATGTTGATGAAGTATACTACCCACTGCCTGAAAGAAAACTGATAGACTCAGGATGCTGAATAAGACTAATATTTCTGAACATGGACAATGCAAGGATTTCTTTTGCTTAAATGTGCATATTTTCCCCCAGTTGATGGAAAGGGAGTTGCGAAAGAGAGAAAAATAAATGCTTGTTAACTGAAAATTTTTGTTTTAATTTTTAAAAAATTTAAAGAGGTTTTAAAGCAGGATTTGCCCTACTGAATCAAATGGGGGGGGGGGCCAAGATGGCAGAGCAGCAAGAAGTACAGTAAATTCCCTGCCAAAAAAAAAAATGCCTCTAAACAGATCTAGAAAATGCACCAGACCAAATACTGATTGGAAAAATTCGAGAAAAAGTCAAGAAAGTCATTTTTTTAGCCCAGGTGGACATAGGGAGATAGTGTCTGTAACACTAGGGTTGGAGACTGGCCAGTAGTATTCCAGTACAGGGACAGACTATGCTCCAGGGAAAGCACAAAAGGTCCTAGATCTACAAAGAGAGGCCCAAACACTTGGCACAGGGAATTCTGTCACCCACTAGATGAGGCAGCTAAATATCTAGCTGTAGAGAGAGTGCTAGGCCTGGAGTGAAGAAGAGCTGAGTTCAAATCCAGCCTCAGATACTTATTAGCTGTGTGAACCTAGCCAAGTCACTTACCCTCTGTTTGCCTTAGTCTTTCTCAAGAATAAAGTGAGCATTATAATAATAATACCTACTTTCCAGGGTTGTTGTAAGAATCAAATGAGAAAGTATAATGCGCTTAGCACAGTGCCTGGCACATAATAGGCACTTAATAAAAATTTCCTTCCTCCCTTCCACCCTTCCTTCACTACCTAGT
The DNA here is from genome assembly GCF_900497805.2 of Vombatus ursinus. Taxonomy (NCBI): domain Eukaryota; kingdom Metazoa; phylum Chordata; class Mammalia; order Diprotodontia; family Vombatidae; genus Vombatus; species Vombatus ursinus. The sequence continues at coordinate 18,229,377 of NW_020954572.1, read as the reverse complement.
TTCAGGTCACAGATCCAGGGCAGATTGGGAATGGGACTTGCACCTAAGGGTGGCATTTCAGAGTGAGAAAGGTTGCTGGCTGAAGGCCATGTACTTACAGCAAGGAGAAAGCTCAGAAATGGCTCAAGCCCCAGGAGTGGTACAGGGTCTCAATTCTAACCTCTTGTCCAATCTGAAGACTATAGTGGGATAACCAGGACAGGAAATCCCAGACCAAAGGGGAAATCTGCAGTTCTGTCCCTCTGAACCTGCAGAGTTTTCCAGCTGACTGACAGGTTGAATCCAGCAACAGTCTACTGGAACTCCAAATGGACAAGCCCACATACCTGTTGCTCAAACCTAAACCCCTATCAGGAACCTGCAGAATTTATACCAGGGGATCAGTGATCAAACTTTGCCTTAGATCAGACTTCTTTGGAAGCACTAAAAGCTTGCAGGTTCCCAGCCTCAGCTGTCCCTGAGAGCATGGAATAATACAACACCTGATACTCCAAGAAAGAAACAGTAGGACCAGTCCAGACAATCCTTCCAGAAGAACACTGAGCTTGATGCTAACATAAAGTCTGAAGTCAAGGAGCAGTCTAAAACTATGGTTTCCAAAAAGCCCCTGAACCATACATAAGGAACCTTGCCATCTGAAATATTGACTTAGAGAACCACATAACCTTGCTGGTCACATATTGACTTAAAAAACCATACATTAATATTATCTATGTTCCATTGTATTTTTATTTATGTTATGTTTATTATATGTGATTTAATATAATAACTAAATATTTCCCAATTACATGTTAATCTGATTGGGCTACACTTGGGAATGGGCTACAATAATGTGTTTGATACCTCTGGTCCAGAAGACTGAGTAAATATAAAAAAAAAAATCCCATTGTTAAAAACTACTATGGTGATAAAGAAGCTTAAGATACAAATCTAGAAGAAAATTACTTCAAAAGATCTGCAAGCAAAGTCTCAAAGAAAACACACCTTGAGTACAAATTAAACTAGAATTTCTGGAAAAGATGAAGGAAGAGTGTTAAAAAGAGTTTAAAATGTTTTTATAAATGAACTAAGTGCACAAAAGGGGAAAAAATTGGCAAAGAAATGAGGGCTATGAAAGGACAAATTGGAAAGGGAATTAATACCTTGGCACAAAAGATACAAAACCTTGCTTAAGCAACATATTCTCTGAAAATAAGAATGGACCAAATAGAAGCCAACTAGAAACATTAAACAATGTCAACTGAGTCAAATACTTTTTTTCTAGTAAACAAACAAGTATTATGGGCTCTTTCAAGGCAGCTATTGGAGCAGGGGATAGTGTTGGGTCTGAAGTCAGGAAGACCTGAGTTCAAATGTGACCTCAGATATTTATTAGCTGTGTGACCCTAGGCAAGTTATATAACCTCTATTTGCCTCAGTTTCCAACTGTAAAATGGGGCTAATGATAGTTGATAGGAAGATCAAATGAAATGATATTTGTAAAAAGCACTTAATAGAGAGCCTGGCATGTAGTAGGCACTATATAAGTGCTTATTTTCTTCCCTTTCCCTTCCCTCTTATATCCACTATACATCAGTCAGTAGTACGATTGTAAAGGTGTGGTCAGGGCAGCGAGGTGGCGCAGTGGATAGAGCACTGGATTTGGAGTCAGGAACACATCTTCCTGAGTTCAAATCTGGTCTCAGACACTAGCTGTATGAACCTGAGTTAAGTCATTTAACCCTGTTTCCCTCAGTTCTTCATCTATAAAATGAGCTGGAGTAGGAAAAGGCAAACCACGCTAATATCTTTGCCAAGAAAACCCCAAATGGGGTCAAGAAGAGTCAAACACAACAGAAAAACAACTGAATAACAACAAAAGATGTGATCAGCTGTGGAATATTATTTCTGAAAACCTACCTATTCCTTCTCAAACTCCATAAAGGATAAACTCAATGTATGCAGCTATTTCTCACAAAGATTTTTGTAGATGACACAAAATGAAAACTAAAGTCATCTAGAGAAAAAAAGGCAAAAATCTCAAAGAAAATAACAAAAAAGTTGGAATAAAGTTCACCTAGTGAATCTCAATCTATATTATAAAGCAGTAATCATGAAAGTTACGTAGTACTGGTTAAAAAATAGAAAAATTGATCAATAAAATAGACTAGGTAAGCATGCCCCAGAAACAACTGAACATAGCAACCTAGTATTTGATAAACCCAAGAACACCAGCTACAATAGTCAAGACTCCCTATTTGATAAAAACCACTAGGAAAATTGGAAGCAATTTAGCACAGCACAGACTAAAAGTACAGACTAAAATTAGGTACAGACTAAAAATCTTATTCCATAATAAACTCCAAATAGATATAGGACCTAGATGATCATAATCAGCCTTTGGCTCTGCCCACAGAGATGATGACTCATGAGACTTGAGGGAGGGAATCTATTTGCTGGTGAGAGATTTACTCAACTTTACCAAGTCCCAATGTCTGCATCTGAGAAATCCTAATTTGAAAATGGATAGAAATGCTCACAGAAGATAAAATGTGCAATTATGGTTACATAAGTTTGAAAAGCTTTTGCATGGATAAAATCAATGCAACTAGAATTAAAAAGAAGCAGTTCATTGGGAAATATGTTTACAGCAAATATCTCTGATAAAGGTTTAATATTCAAAATACATAGGAGATTGATATAAATACTTTATCCAAATGATAAGTATCAGAGGATATGAATAGGCAGTTTTCAAAAGAGGAAATTCTATTAGCAAGAATATGAAAAAAGGTACAAATCACTAGTAATAAGAGAAATACAAATTAAAACAATATTGATATTCTATCTCACTCCCAATAGATTTGCAAAGATAACAAAAAGCAAAGATGATAAATAATGGAGAGGCTTTGTGAAGATGGCACATTAATACACTTTTGGTGGAACCATGAATAGGTGCAATCATTCTGAAAAAACAAATTGAGAATTATACTATTAAAAAGTCACTCTGTTATAAATAACCTTTGACTTAGCTACACATACAATTCCTTATGACACATAACACCTTTGACTTAGCTACACATATAATTCCTTACGACACATAAAATCTAAGGAGGTCAAAGACAGAAAAAGATTGCATATATAAAAATATTTATAGCGGCACTTTTTAAAATAGCAAAAAAAGAAAAATTGGAGGGAAGATGAGTGCTTATTGACTGGGGAATGGTTGAACAAACTGCAGTATATAAATAAAATAGAATATTAGCGTACCATAAGAAATGAAAAAAGACAAAGAATTTATTGATACTTATAAAGACTTGTACAACGGGGGTGTGGCCAATGAGCCCAGTCCTGATGAGCATGCCCAGTATGCTCTGCAGATACAATTCCTCAAGTGTACTTGAGATTGTATGGATATTCTATAACTAGTACACTAACCATGTAATAAAGAGGAGGCTTTTTGATTGGCTGTATCAAAGGAATGGGGTGCATTTAAAAGGCAATAGTCAGCCAGGCCCTGGCCTGGCTTTGCTCTGTGTTCCTAGATGCTTCTAAGATGCATCTTCCGAGATGCTGTCTGGGACAGAGTCAAGGATGTTAAGGGAAAGGCCTCAGGCCCTCCCCATTGCCCCTCTGTTTCTCGCCTCTTCACTTGCCTCTTCATTCCCTGTTTAGGTGAGAAAAACTGGAGATAGCTATGACTTTGTGAGCTTTAAAAGGTCAGGATCTGGAATCCATGCCAGAATTTTCTGAAAGACAGGCAGGAGACAGGTCCCAAACAACTTTCTTGCCTAATCCAGCAGTAGCAAAAATATAGACTCAACCAGCCAGCCAGCCATGCTGTGTTCGGAAGTGAACTTGGTAGGGCGAATGCTTTGTAGAAACTGTAACAAGTCTGAGACCACTCTTACCAGGGACTGAGGTGGTAATAGGGCAGAATGAGTCCTTCAGGTGTTGGGGGAAAATATTTTTACTTCTGTTTCTGTTATATCTTTGAAGTAAAGATCCCATTGTAAAAGCTAATTGATATCAGTTGGTTAAATGAATTTAATAATCATCAACATGAACATTTCAATATAAAAATAAAAACAAAAGGTAAGAAATATATGAAAATGTGAATTTGTGTTATTTGTAGTTTTAAATATATATTCACCTTACGTTAAATTAGAGAAACTAGAATAGCACAGGTCTCCATAAATAACAGAAAATATCTAAAAGGGCACTATATGGATCAATGATCAAGAAAAAAAATAGCAATAATTTCTTGCAGTCAATCCCAGACTGCATAAGAAGAAGGCCAGAAGCCTGTGTGAAAAAAATCAGCCTAAGCTCTGCTGAACAGGGCCTGAAGCCTGTAGGGGTTCTGACTGGGGACACATCAGGGGGTCATGAAGCCAGTTTGAGCTATAAATATTTATATAAATATAAATTGAAGCCTGTGTGATCTTAGCTATCACCTCTCAAAACTGCAGCAGATGACAGAGCCGGCTCCTAACAGGTCAATATGCAGGGGGGTGGGTCCGGTAGTGCATGCCCCAGAGTACCTGGAGTCACAGCTCAAAAACTAGGCAGGCAATGCAGCCTTGAAGGAAGACTGAGATCAACAGGAGGCCAACATTTGACTGTAATTGGTGGGGATCACAGCAGGGGATGGAGCAACTTCAACTGAGGATTATGCAAGGCAAAGGAGACAGAGACAGGGCCCAAGGTCAACAGCTACATTGGGACACCAGGAGAGGGTAGTAAAAGTCAGAGATTGTAGCCCAAGATGAGTACTACTAGTACCAGCTATTGTATCCATAACAGTGGTGGCATCAGCACCCAAACTACAAAGGCAACAAGACCAAATGGGTCCCTTATACAAAAATGCAAGAGACATGCACCTTAGCTTTGGTACGAAGTCCTAATCCAGCAACTGAAGCTGGAGATGTAAGTAAAAAGAAGAAAACTCTAAATACGGTGGAAAAGCACAGTGGTCTGAAGTCAGGAGGACCTGAGTTCAGAACTGGCCTCATATCAAACCCTTGACGCTTAACTAGCTGTGTGACCCTGGGCAAGTCACTTAACCCCAATTGCCAAAAATAAATAAATAAATGAACGAATAAATAAATAAATAAATAAATAAATGAATAAATACAGTGGGAAAAAAACACTGTGAGCTAACAGAAGCCCATAAAGTATACCCAGAAGAAGATGATAATTCCCCAAATACAAGTAGAGACTCAGAAAAAAAAGAAAATGGTTTGCACCAAGGGGCACTTAGCCTACAAATGCTCAGACTACTACCCCTCCCCCCACCACAGACTCCTAGGCTTTTGTGATTGCTGGTTGAGCTCTAAATTTAAGCAAGAAAAATTATATGGAATATGGGTCCAAAAATATCAAAGAAACCAGTTAAGAGTTCCTCCATGTTAAGCTTTCCTTCATTCCACCCAGCCCTCTCTCTAGACCACCTTCCCATTCTTCAGTGCCTGGGAAAGATGCAAAGCACCAGCGTTCATTGTTCATGCAGCAGGATAAAAGAAGGTATGTGTGTGTATTTTTGTGTGTTTGTATGCAGGCGTGCATGTGGAAAGGGGTCCTGGTTATAGACAATAAAGATTAAACAGTGAAATAAGGGCAGTGTAAAGAGAAAACTTGGTCTCCCAATCTTAGTTCCTTATTCTGCTGAGTTTTACAAGAGTTGACAATCACCAGCACTCCCACTCAATCCAATCTTCTTGTGCCCCTAGTCCCCTGGTCCCATCACTTCTGCTCCGGATTCTCTTAACCTCATAAGCACAGATTCAAGCCTGCCTGCTGTCACCACCCACAACCTAGTCTCTGCTGCCTTGACACCTGTAATACAAGTAGATAGCATGGGCCATGACTGCCAACACTACTGTCCACCCACATAGCAGACAGGGGCCCTCAGTTCCATTGCTGTGTTTCTCTTTTTCTTCTTCCCCTCCTCTTACTGGCCTCTCCTTCCTCTCACTGTCTTTCCCCTTCTACTCCTCGCTGTCTTTCTCTCCCCCATCCCAAGAGTGTCCCCGAGACCACCAGACTTGCTTCCAGTCAAATCCTTGCAGCTGTCATTGAGAGGAGACATTTTTGTGGAGAAGTCGCCCCCCTTTCTCATCACCATGAGAAACAATTGCTGACCAATTGTGTAGAAGCCTGATGGGCCTATTTCTGGCCATGTGTAACTGGTGTCTTCTAGTTTAAAAGAAGTCTTAGTTTGTTGATAAGCTGAAAGGGGATGGCCAGTGGTGGGGAAGAGAGTGGCCTGTGGTAGGAGGGAGAAGGGAGGGATTTGGACAAGCATTTATTAAGTGATTACTCTGTGCCAGGCACTGTACTAATACTATACTTCATAAATTAATATTATGCTTTACAAATATTATCTCATGTGATCTTCAATCCTGGAAGGTAGGTGCTATTAATATTCCCATTTAACAGACGAAAAAACTGAGGCAGATAAGTGACTTTCTTTCTGTCACACTGGTAGTAAGTGCCTGAGGCAGGATTTAAACTCAAGTTTTCCTATCTTTAGACCCAATACTCTGCTAATACACCACCTAGCTGACTCTGGGAAAGTGAAAGGACAAAGATGTTTTGGCTAGAAGGATGCCAAGAGCTGGAAGAAATTAAGCAAGAGGCAAAAAATGAAATCAGAATAATGAGGAAAAAAACTGGAAGGAGAATAAATAGCTTGGAACAGAAGAAGGAAAACATTACCAAATAATGGCTTTTCTGAAAAACAGAATTAAGTAAGCCAAAGTTAATGACTCCATAAGACAACAAGAAATAATAAAGCAAGGATAAAAGACTGAAAAAATAGGAGAAAATGTAAGGTATTTCATATCAAAAACAACTGGCCCCCAAAACAAGTCAAAGACATTATTTAAGAATCACTGGACTTGGGGGCAGGTAGGTGGCGCAGTGGATAGAGCACCAGCCCTGGATTCAGGAGGACCCGAGTTCAAATCCGGACTCAGACACATAACACTTACTAGCTGTGTAACCCTGAGCAAGTCACTTAACCCCATTATCTAGCCCTCCCCCAAAAAAAAGGATCACTGGACTACCAAAAAACCATGACCAAAAATAAAACCTAGATATCACATTTCAAGAAATAATGAAAGATAGAATACACACTCAGTGAGGTCTGTCCTTTACAGTAGGAGGGGAAGGGGATAGAGAAGGGGTGGGGAGCTGATAGAAGGAAGGGTGGCTTGGGGCAGGCAGTGCAGAAGCAAACACTTTTTGAGGAGAGAGAGAGAGAAAAAGAGAGAGAGAGAGAGAGAGAGAGAGAGAGAGAAGGGTAAACAGAAAAAAAAGAAAAAATAGGATGGAAGGAAATACACAATAATCATAACTGTGGAAAAACTTTTACAAGTTTTTCTGAAAGAAGGCCTCATTTCTCTAATATATAGAGAACTGAGTCAAATTTATAAGAATACAAGTTATTTCCCAAGTGATAAATGGTCAAAAGATATGAACAGGTATTTTCAGACATAGAAATCAAAGCTATCTATGATCATATGAAGAAATGCTCTACATCACTATTGATTAGAGAAATGCAAATTAAAACAACTCTAGGGGGCAGCTAGGTGGCACAGTGGATAGAGTGCTGGCCTTGGAGTCAGGAGGACCTGAGTTCAAATCCAGCCTCAGACCAAAAACTTGAAACTTACTAGCTGTGTGACCCTGGGCAAGTCACTTAACCCCCAACTGCCTTAAAAAAAAGAAAAAACAAACAAACAACTCTGAGGTACTAACTCACACTTATCAGATTGGTTAATATGACAAAAAAAGCAAAATGACAAATGTTGGAGGGGATACTGGAAAATTTCAATCCTAAAGCAACATTAGTGGAGTAGTAAACTGATTCGACCATTCTGGAGAGCAATGTAGAAGTATGCCCAAAGAGCTATAAAATTGTACATACCCTTTGACCCAGCAAATCCACTACTAGGTCTGTATCCCAAGGAGATAAAAAAAAAAATAAGGAAAAGGACTTATATGTACAAAAATATTTATAGCAGCTCTTTTTGTGGTGGCAAAGAATTGGAAATTGAGGAGATGTCCATCTATTGAGGAATGGCTGAACAAGTTGTAGTGTATGATTGTGATGGAATACTATTGTGTTATAAGAAATGATGAGCAGGATGCTTTCAGAAAAACTTGGAAAGACTTGTATGAACTAATTCAAAGTGAAGTGAGCAGAACGAGAAGAGAATATATAGTAACAGCAATATTATTTAGTGATCAGCTGTGAATGACTTAACTATTCAGCAACACAATGATCCAAAACAATTCTGGAGGACTTATGATGAAAAATGCTGTCCATCTCTAGAGAAAGAACCGATAGCATCTGAATGCAGATTGAAGCAAACTTCTTCTAAAATTTTCTTTATTTTTCTTTATTTTTTTTTTGAGGAGGGAGTCTGTATTTTCTTTCACAACATGACTAATATGGAAATATGTTTTGCATGACTGCACCTGTATAATCTATACCAAATTGCTTGCCTTTTCAATGAGGGGGGAGAGGAGGAAGGGATAGAATTTGAAACTCAAAATTTTAAAAAATGAATGTTAAAAAATTGCTTTTACATGTAATTGGGGAAAAATTAAGTATTTTTTCAAAGTAATTGGAGGAGAATTCTGGGAAGAAGGCAGAGTAGGTCAGAAAACTTTCAGTTCTCCAAATTCCCATCACAAAAAAAAAGTGAACATCACCTCTAAAGGAATGTAGAGCAGTGGAAACAGAGAAAATTTTGGTAAAGCTGTTATTCTCCTAACACAGGGGTGGGGAACCTGAGGCCTTGAGGCCACATGTGGCCCTCTAGGTCCTTAAATGCAGCCCTTTGATTGAATCCAAACTTCACAGAACAAATCCCCTTAATAAAAGGATTTGTTCTGTAAAACTTGAACTCAGCGACAGGGCTGCACCCAAAGACCCAGAAGGCTGCAGGTTCCCCACCCCTGTCTAAGACAACTAGAGAAGATCCCAGGAAAGACTAGACCTCCAGGGGTGGAGATTCAGCCTGAGTGAAGCGCAAACACCTCCAGGCCAACTCCGCAGAATCAACAAACAACAAGCCCTGGGGGCGGCTAGGATGGGAGGCAGCTCAGCTTTGGAAATTTTCATCTCAGGGATAGTGTGGGGGGTCTGACCACTGAGCAGGAGAAGATTGAAGGACCTTCCACTGTTGAGCTGTGCTGACCAGACATGTCTCAGGCTCCAGACACAGGCGAGAAGGAGCTAGCGAACACTTGGTCAGGCAGCAGCACTAGCCCAAGGTTGGGCCCCAGGACAGACCTCAGAAAATAATAGTAAAGGACAGACCTCAGAAAATAATAGTAAGAGGGACCTGAGAACTTGGGGCATCATTCCCCATACCTTGGGACCACAACTCAATTACACTAACAGCCGCTAAAAACAAAAAAAAACAAAAATAAATAAAAATAAATAAGCAAAGGAGAAAGAACCCAACCACAGATAGCTACTATGGGGCTAGAGAAGATCTGGGTTCATATTCAGAGGAAGATAATGGAGCTAAAAAAAAACCCAATCCTTTTTCAATGAGAAACGACAAATGGTCCCAAGCACAAAAAGAGAGATCAAGGAAAAAATAGAAAAAAAATTAATAAGAACAAGCCAAGAAAAATCAAGAAAATTATTAAAAGAAAGTCAACCAACTGGAAATAGAGAATCAAAAACCTAAAGAAGAAAATAATTCTTTGAAAACTAGAATTGGGCAAAGGGAAACTAATGATGTCCTAAGACACTAAGAAATCATAAAACAAAACCAAAAGAATGAAAAAATAGAACAGAATGTGAAACATCTCATCAGAACAACTGAGCTGAAGAACAAATCGAGAAGAAATACTATAAGAATAGCCAGAGCACCTGAAAATTATGATAAAAAATATTGATACAATAATATTACAAGAAATTATCAAGGAAAATTGCCTTGAAGTTCTAGAACAGGGAGGCAAAGCAGAAATAGTAAAAAAAAAAATCCACCAATCACCACCTGAAAGAGATCCTAGGAGGAAAAGGGGAATATCATAGCCAAGTTTCAAAGCTCCCAGGTTAAGGAAAAAATATTGGAAGTAACAAGAAAACAACAATTTAAATATCTTGGAGCTACAATAAGAATTACACAAGACCTAGAAGGACTGTAGGTTTTGGAATACTATATTCCATAGAGTAAAAGAGCTGGAGTTAACAACCAAGGGTAACTTACCCAGCAAAGTGAAATATAATCCTTAATGGGGAAAAAAAAAAAGGATATTTAATGACCTAAAAGACTTTCAGATATTTGTGACAAACCCTAGAACTTAAGGGAAAATTCAACATATAACATCCAGTAGAAATATAAGGTAAACATTAAAGACCAGTTATAAGAGACTCAATGAGGTCAAATTGTTTATCTCTTACATGAGAAAATATTATCAGTACTCTTATGACTGTCATTGTTATTTGGGTAGTTTGAAAAAAAGGCTTGGGCTGAGCTGTGTATGATGTAGTGATCTTAAAAAAAATAAAACTGTGTAGGGAGAGATAAAAAGGAGAAATTATCTCATACAAATAAGGCATAAAAGGAAAAATTGATACAAAAGAAGCTAGTGGGGGGAGAGTGAGTAGTGTCGGAACTTTACTCTCACTGAGAATGTGTTAAAGAAGAAACAACATATATATCTAGAAGGGTATTAAAAGTCTTCTAAATTCTGAAAGAAATACGAGGGCAAAGGGATAGGGTGGGGATGGAGAGGATAAGGGAGGGGTGTTGGAGGGGTGGGTAGGTGAAGGAATAGGAGAGCAAAGTAGCAAGTAGAAGTAAAGCAAAGGAGGAGGGATAAGAATAGGGTGAGAAGGATAGTGAGGAAAAATAGGAAGGAGGAAAATACAAAAGTAATTGTAGCTTAGAATGTGAATGGGATGAATTTACCCAAAAAATGGAAACTGATAACAGATTAAAATTTTTATTATTTTTTAATTTTTTTTTCAGATTAAAAATTTTAATTCAACAATATGTTGCTTTCAGGAAATGCTATAAAAATGAGAGACATGCACAAGGATAGGATGAAGGTCAGGAGTAGAATTCATTATATAAAAACAGCAGGGGTAGTAATCCTGATCTCAGACAAGGTTAAAGCTAAAACAGATTCAATCAAAAGAGAAAAATAGGGAAACTACACTATATGTCAGCAACATTATTTAATATTGTTTTAGACCATTTAAAATAACTAGACAGCATCAAATACCTGGGAGTATATCTGCCAAAACAGACACAGGAACTATATGAACATAAACATAAAACACTTTTTATACAAATAAAGTCAGATCTAAATAACTGAAGTAATATTTATTGTTCATGGGTGGGTAAAGTCAATATAATTTTTAAAATGACAATTTTACTTAACTAATCTATTTATTCAATGCCATTCCAATTAAATTACTAAAAAAAAATTTTAGTGAGTTAGAAAAAATAATAACAAAGTTCACATGGAAGGAGAAAAGGTCAGGATCTTCAAAGAAACCAGGGAAAAAAGATGTAAAGGAAGTAGATTCAGCTGTATCAGACCTTAAACTATATTATAAGGTGAGAGCATTGCTGAAGAGTAATATGGATAATTTTGATTATTTTAAAATAGAATTTTCTTGTATAAATAAAATCAATGTAGCCAAGAATAGATGAAATGCAGAAAATTGAGGGAAAACTTTCATAGACAATCTCTTAGATAGGATGTGATTGGGTTGAAATATTGCTGTGGTATAGGAAATGATGAGTTGGTTGATTTAGAAAAACATAGCAAAACTTGTACTTACAAAGGAAGATGCTATCCACCTTCAGAGAACCAGATGACAAGTAGAAATAAGCACAGTACAGTCTCACATATATGTATACGAGTATATATGTATATATATGTGTATATTTATAGATATCTATGTGTGAGTGTATATATCTCCTCACTTAATTGTAGCCTTCTTTAGGGTAGTGGGGGGTGGGAAAGAAGGGGAAAAATTAAAGTAAAAAGTACACAGCAGAGAACAAAAGAAAACCTACAAGGAAGCAAAGAAAAGCTGGGCAGCTTTGAAAACAGTGTAATAGCTATTAATTGTATACTATATATGTATGCCTATATACGTACATATATAAAAATTTTCCATTAGAATGGAAGCTCCTTTAAGTAAGGATTATTTCATTTCTTGAATTTCCCAGAATCCAGCACAGTGCCTGGCATATAATAAATACTTGTTGATTGATTGATTAATTGATTCAAGGGTCACACAGAGGAGGTAAAGAAAGACAAACACAGGACCTGAGGGTTATTTCATTTCATTTTGTTTGATTTAAGAGAGGATAGTTGGAGACTTCAGTGGGCCCCTTTCAGATGTGGATAAATCTAACAAAAAGATAACCAAATGTAACAGGAGACTGGCACACGAGCAGAACCTCTCTAATACTAATCCTCATGTGAAAGAGGCTGGGGAGCTGCTGCTGTAAGAGCTATAGTAACATATAATGAAAGTACCTTAGAGAGATTTTGGAGCATGTGTAGACACACTGGAACTGGTTCCAATCTGCTAACCCCATGGTAGATGGAAGTTTCTTTGGGGTAGTGAGTCCAGAGGATACTCACTATACAAAAAAGAAATTAACGACCTGAATAGAATTTTAGAAAAATTAGATACAGTAGCTCTTTGGCAATTATTGAATGGGAATTAAAAGGAGTGCTGTATACAGATCTTTTACCTGTGCATGGCACATTTGTACCTAAAAAATCTCATAATGAAATACAGAAAACAGAAATATTAAACATATCCTTTATTCACAATACAATAAAAAATTAATAAATAAAAGGTATTTGAAGAAATTATTCCAGCTTAAATAGAGACTAAGTAATATAATCTAAAGAATATATAGGTCAAAGAACAGATCATAGGAAAAACAATAATTACATCAATGAGACAACATACGAAAACTTTAGGGGTATAGTTAAATGAGACTTCCGATGAAAATGTATCTCTAAACATTTCCATGAGCAAAAAAGAGAACAACTGATCAATAAATTGGACATGCAACATAAAAAAATGAGAAAAATGATAAATTTTTAAAAACCCAACAAAATACCAAAATAGTCACTCAACCAAAGAGAATTTATTAGGTTCTTACTATATAAAAGACACCCTCCTAAGTACAGGGGTACAAAGTAAGGCAAAAACACAGTCCTTGATCTCAAGGGCATCATATTCTAAAGGGTCTAATATACCTCTAATTCTAATTCTAACATACAAAAAAATTTGTCCATTTAATACATATAATGTGAATGGAAGATACGATCATACCCAATTAGACCTGCACTTTAGGAAAATCATGTTGGCATTTGAGTGGATGCCAAGAGGATAGACTGGTATAGGGAAAGACTTGAGGCAGGGAGAGCAGCTAAAAAGGTATTAAGGTAGTCCTGATGAGAGGTAATGAGGTTCTGCACCAGGGTAATGGAGAGAAGGTGAGGCCTACGAGAGATGTTGTGAAGTTAGAAACTGCAAGACTTGGAAACAGATTAATATATGAGTATGAGTGAGGAATTTAGGATGATGTTAATGTTGTGAACCTAGGTACCTGGAAGGATGATGTCCTTGATGATAATAGGAAAGTTTGGTAGAGGTAAAGGTCTTGGGAGGAAAGTTGAGGAGTTCAGTTTTGGACATTTTGAGTTTGTGATATTTACAGGACATCCAATTCAAGATGTACAAGAGGCAGCTGGTGATGTGAAACTGGAAGTTCAGTTAACAGGTTAGGATTGGGTATAGAAATCTGGGAATTATCAGCAAAAAGATGATAATTAAACCCATGAGAGTTGATGAGATCACCAAGTCAGATAGTATAGAGAGAGAAGAGAAGAGAACCCAGGACAAAGCTATAGTGAACACCTAGGCAAGATCAATGTGAAGATTCAGCAAAGGAGACTGAGGAGTGGCCAGACAGACAAGAGAAGAACCAAAAAAAAGCAGTGTCACAAAAACCTAGAGAGGACAGAGTATCTAAGAGAAGATGATTAACAGTGTCAGAGGCTAAAGAAAGGCCAAGAAAGATGAGAACTGAGAAAGGACCATAAGATTATCAATGGTGAAAAATCAAGGAAGAGAAATAAAACTGAGAATAAAAACCATTCAATTGATAAAAACTAAGTAACTGTTTAAATAAAAACTAACAAAATGAATCAGCCATGAGCAGATTTCAACAAAAAAGAAGAGAAAAAAATCATATTGCCAAAATAAAGAATGATAAAAGAGGCATCACAACAGATGAAGAGGAAATAAAGGAAGTTCTAGAAATTATTTTGCCAGTTACACATTTACAAAACTGATAACCTAAATGAAATAAATGCTTTAAAAATATGTAATGCCCAGGTAAACAGGAAAAGAAATAGAGAATTTTAAATAACCTGACTCAGGAAAAGAAGTTGAATAGACTATAAATGATGTTTCAAAGAAAAAAATAATAATTCAGACCCAATCAGACAATTCTTTCAAAATATCAAAAAATAATTAATTCTAAAACTATGTAAATTGTTTGCAAAAAATAGAAAGGTGTCCTACCAAACTCATTCTATGAAACAAATACATTCTTAATACCTGAACCACAGAGAAACAAAGTAAAGAAAATTATAGACAAATAAATATAAATGAAAAAAATTCAATAAAATATTAGCAAAAGAAGCTACAGCAACATATTTAAAAGGTCATTCATTACAAGCAGGTTGGAATTGTACCAGGAATGAAGAGTTAATTCATTATCAAGTGTAATAGGAGGCTGGTGAGCATGTACAACGTTCTTGGCTGATGAAATCTCCACACAGATTTTGGAGCATACACAGACAGTTCAACTGGTTTCAGTCTTCGAACCTCAATGTAAAGAAGAACCCTTTTGTTTTGTTTTGGGTAGGCAATGGGGTGAAGTGACTTGCCCAGTGTCACACAGCTAGTAAGTGTCAAGTGTCTGAGGCCATATTTGAACTCAGGTCTTCCTGAATCCAGGGCCAGTGCTCTATCCACTGTGCCATCTAGCTGTCCCAAGGAGAGCCTTTTTGATCTGCTGTGAAGCTGGGACTGGAACATAATCCATTCCAGAGACATTAGCCAGAGATTCTCTTGTTTTGGTTCTTTCCTATCTAGATTCAGTAGACTGTGAAGGCTTTGTCCCTAGGGAGAGAGGCTTCAGGACCATGTGGCCTGTGAGCTCATGGCCCTGCTGCTGCTTCTCTGTCTGTTGTGGCTAACCTTTCCTGCTTTTATGTTAGGGACACTGGAGACAGCTATGACCTTGTGAGGTTTGAAAGGTCAGAGTAGCAAGTCATCAGTGGTCTGGGAGCTAAAGTCCATACCAGGTTTTGTGTCCAGCCCAGCAAGGAGGTCCTAAAGAATAACCTAAGGGTCCCAGTCCAGCAGTAGCTGATATCAGGACTTATCCAGCAGTGATACATGGAAGTGAACTTAGTGGGACCAATGCTATGTAGAAACTGCTTAAGTTTGGGCCCATTCTTCCCCAAATTCTATGTGCTTAGTTAGATCTCTTATCTGAAAATGGCAGAGTCAAATTTAATGGTTTCTGAGGTCCCTTTTTGCTCTAAATCTATGATCCTATGAATACAGCTAAGGATACTTTGAAAATAATATGCAAATTTTAATTCAAAGGTAGATATGGCCTTAATTCAATACACTTGGATTTAAATCCTATCTTCCATTCTGCCACCTCAAGTGAACTTTCAAAAATACTATAGGGTAGAAGTTCTGTTTATATTGAAGAGGAAATACTGGAGCCAGAGATCATATCACAAATATTGCCCTTCAAGCCTACAGACTGAAGAAAAAGGCTCACTCAACAAGCATTTATTAAGAACGTATTACATGCCAGGAATAGTGCTAAGTGCCCAGGATAGAAAGAAAGACAAACAGTCCTTGTCCTCAGGGAGCTCCCAATCTAATGGAGAGAAGCCAAAAAATCATGCATGCTATCTATCTGTATGTATATGTATACATAATATATATGTACATACACACATATATGTATATATATATGCACACACACACATTTATGTATATATGTATCTATGTATCTTTGTGTGTATACATACACAGATGACCTAAGTGGGAAGAGACTAACAGTTGGGGAGACCAGGAAAAGTCTCCTGCAAAAAATGAGATTTGAGCTGAGTCTTGACAGAAGCAGTCAGACAAGGACTGTGGAGAACCGGGAGAGAGGAGTATTTTAAAAACCCCAAATTGAAAGAATATTCAGGAGATGAGGATGATCAACAGGTCAAAGGCTGTAAAGAGGTGAAGAAGGACGAAGATTGAGAAAATGTCATTGGATTGGCAATAAGAAATCATTGGAGGGAGCAGTTATAGTTGAATAAGTGAGGCTGGAAGCCAGATAACAGAGAGTTTAGTATTGTCAGAAAGGAAAGGAAGTTGTGATGACAAGTATAGATAGCTTTCTTGAGCAGTTTAGCTGCAAAGGGAGCAGAGATAAAGGATGAAAGCTAGCTTAAAAGGTGATCAAATAAAATAAGAATTTTTTTTTAGGATAAGAGAGACAGTGGTGTGTTTGTAGGTAGTAAGGAAGCAGTCAGTAGATAAAGATTAGGGAAAGCGTGGGGACTACAGCGGGAGGAATCTACTGGAAAAAATGGAATGGAATAGGGTCAAGGGTGCATGGAGAGGAGTGTGCCTTGGCCAGGAGATGGGCTAATTCTTCATGTGAGACAGGTGTGAAGGAGGAGATCAGAAGAAGGTAGGAGAGACATCTCAATGATGTGAAATGAGAAGAAAAGAAGAGGGAACTCTTGTAGAATGGCCTCAGTCTTGGTGAATTTTACAGGGCAAGGTCCTCATCTGAGAAGGTGCGGAGAGGAGATGCCATTGGAGGCTTAAGGAATGGTGAAAAAGGTTTGGAATAGCTGCTGTGAGGAGAGATGTTCAAAAGGATTACCTTGCTCCAGTGAGGCCCCAGCTGAAGTTATGTAACATAAATAAATCTGTAGTGGACCTTCTCAGCACAGTGTCATGATATCCTCTAGATCCATTGAATAGTATGTGAATAGGAGTAAATGAAATGTAATCAACAGTTGAGGTTTGGCAGGACATGATCAACAATAAGACAAGCAGACAAGAAATTTGAATGTTTAGAGGACAGTGCAGAGTTAAATTGATTATCTGAGGAGGTGAGTTAGGGTAGAGAAGAGTAGTCAGTGCAGGGGTAATGACCTGGAAAAGGATTGAAGGGTAGAGGGATTAAAGGTCACAGTGAAGACCAAAAAAAGTGTATTTAGGGGTTGAAAGCAGAAGAAAAGATAGAATAATAAAAAAAATTATGATCAGGTAAAGGAAATTCAGAGTGCATGAACATGGAAATGGAAAACTTATAAATGATGTCAAGATCAAGGGTATGATTCTGTGGGTAGCTACAGTGGAGTGGAGAAGTAGGTCATGAGGACTAATGAAGTCTGAAGTTAGGGTATAGTAGAAGGAGTATCAATATGTTTGTTGAAGTCCTCTAGTAAGGGCAGGAGTTAAAGTGGAGAGAAAGTCTCTAAACCAGGCATTGAACTCACTGAGGAAGGAAAAAGAATCTGTTAAGGGTCAGTGGATAACAGACACCAGGATCTAAACTGGGTGATAAATGTAGAAAGAATGAACTTCAAAAAAAGGGAGGAGATGCTTAATGAAGAAGATAATGGAGAGCAAGCAGCATTTGGTCTACCCTACTCCAGATCTAATTTTGCTTTGTTTTGTTTTGTTTGAGGGAGAGAGAGTGTGGAATAATGAGCAGAAAGTACAACCAGTATTTCAAAGGGTTATTCAGTGATGAAGTGTCAAAAGGACAGAGTCAGGTCTCAATAAGAACCAGAAGATGGAGGGAGTGAGAAAGGAAATGGTTTAAGATGAAAGCAAGTCTGTGAATTATGAAGCGAACATTCTAGATAGCTCTGGAGTAGGATACTGGGGATGGGGTAGAGTTGAGTGGGATGAGACTAAGGGAGCAGGCAGTGGGGGATAGGGCACAGTGTTTGTAATAAAGTCAGACATGGGTTGAAAATCATTGGGATGATGTGACTATGAGGGGGTGGGAATACACTAACCATTAAGAAATGAGCCCAAGCAGAGTATCAGGGGGTGGAGAGGTCCACTAAAGGAAGTGGGTGATTAGACCATTCAAGTCCCTTTCCTCAAGATGGGTAGTGATGATGTGTTCTGTGAGGTCCAGATGTCCTGCCTCATGGTAGGCAAGAGCAGGTGAAGATATAGACTATGGGGAGTCTAGAGGGATATTGGAATTAGCAGTTTGAGATGGGTCTGGTTGGGGAAATCCTGGGGCAAAGTCAGATGTTAGAAGTAGAGGGTCCTGGATTGGGGGTGGTGTCAATAAAGAAGCCAGAGTCAGGTAGCCTGAATTGGGACTGAAGCAGGGCAAGCTGGGAAAGGGGAAGAAATGGCCTCCATAAATGTTTCCTTTCCATCTTAGCTAATCACATTTAAAGGTGAAAGGGAGAAGGAAAATATTAGTTGTCCTTTGTAGGGTAACAGGAAGGTCAATGGGTGAAAAGAGGGAAAGGGAAGAAGAATCAATCCCTCAATCTATCAATCAAGTATTTATTAAGCACCTAGTATGACAGGCACTATGCTAGATGCTGGAAACAAATGAAGAGATCAAAACAATCTCTACTTAAAGGAGCTGACATTCTAAAGGAAAGATTTAAAAAGATGCCAATACTCTGCCTCATCTAGTCAGGGTGAATAAACATTGAGAAATGCAGAATCCTCTATAAGCTCCACACTCTCACATTGAGCGGCCTTTGCAACATTCCTCGAGGTTATTTTATTCAGACCCGTCCCTGGGTTATGCCAGAAGGTGACCCTACCCTTGCTGCTCAGCCGCATCATGACCTCTCAATATGCTCCAAAAAGCCAAAGATACAGCCTCTGGTACTGCAATCCTGTAATCTAACACAACTCTGCATAAAGACTCTGCCTCATGAGCAAAACTGAGTATGTAATGAGAACCTGAGCTGCTGCTTTCCTGAAACCTGAGGTCATAGAACCCTTCAACCCAGCCAGGACAAATTGGAATTCTGCCAAAGGAGGCCAGAGCCCCTTGAAGGCTGCTTAAATTTAGAGGGTCAGAAAGAGAGGACATTGATATTTTTAAAAATTCTTTATTTAAACATAACTAGGGAGCTAACTGCTATGAATCCCCTGGTAATCTGGCTCTCCTAATAAATAAAGGGGAAGGGAACAAGCACTTGTTAAGCACCTACTATGTGCGAAGCACTTTACAAATATTACAACCTGTGAGGTAGGTGCTTTTATTATCCCCATTTTACAGGTGAAGAAACTGGGGTAAGGAGAGGTTGTGGCTTGCCTAGAATCATACAGCTTATAAACTTCTGAGGTCAAATTTGGACTCAGATCTTCCTCACTACAGGCCAAACCTCTATCCACTGCACCCTTATCTACCTAAAAGCATAATAGTTACCCTCCATACCAAACAGAGTTTACTACTGTCATGTGCTCTATGCCTAACTGAAATTGTGCATCAGTAACCTTGATTCACCTGTTCCTATAAATAGCCAATACTTTTTTCCACTCTGTTCTAGTAACACTGGCCTGCTAGCTTCTCATAGGCAACATTCCATCTCCCATCCCACCTCCATGCCTTGGCAAAATTGGTCCTTCATGTCTAGAATGTGCTCCCTCCTCATCCCAGTTTCACAGAATCCGTAGTTTCCCTCCAAGTGGCTGAGGTGTTATCTCCCACACAAGCCTTTCCTAATCCCCCCAGTTGTTAGCACTTTTTCCTCTTGAAACCACTTTGTATATATTTTGTGTAAAGAAAGAAGATTAGGGGAAGTCTGGTCAAATTTGGAGTATAGAGAGTGGGGTATTTCTTAACCTGATAAAACATAATAAAGGATAGGCCTTTGTTAGTCACTGATTAAAATGAAGTTCCTCAATCTTCAAATTATAAAGTTTTGGCCATTGGATGAACGCAACTGATGGGTACATGAACCTTTTAATAATTGGCTTCCAGGATGAGCCATGCCCTTTATGTCTTAAATAAAAAGCGATCTGGGTCTGAGTCAGCTGAGAAGAGAGGGAATTTAGAGTGAGAAGGGAGCCCAGTATACTACCTGGGAGTACACTCATTCAAGGGGCACGAAATGGGTGCTTATCAGGCAAGGAAGACTAAGAAGGAACCGTCGGACAGGAGTAGAATCAGGAGAGAGGAGTATCATGAAAAGTCAAAGGGGAGAGAGTATCAAGGAGGAGAGGGGGCTTGGCAATGTCAAATGCTGAAAAGAGGTCAAAAAAAGGATGAGAATTGAAAAAAGGACATTTGACACAGTATTTAAGAGATCCTTGGTAACTTTGGAAAAAGCTATTTCATTTGAATGATGAGGTCAGAAGCCAGACTGCCAAGGATTTATAAGAGAGTGAGAGGAGAGGCTAGGTAGTAGAGACACCCAACATAGATGGCATTTTTTTTCACCAAGTCTGACCAATAAAGGAAAAAGAAATCAAGGACAATAGTTTGATGAGATTATAGCATCTAGTGAGACCTTTTTTTTTTTTTTAGAATGGAGGAAATGGGCTTGTTTGTAAGTGGCAAGGAAGAAGTGAATAGGTAGGAAGAAATTGAAAATTAAAGGAGGAAGTGATAGTGGGAGCAAGAAGATGGAAGTGGACAGGATCAAGGATACACAGAGAGAAATAGAGTCAGCTCTGGCTTACAGGAAGAAATTAGAGGAAATGATGTCATAGGATTATGAGATGAAGAGGAGGGAAGAAGAAGACAAAGAATGACCATCAGATATGTGTTTATAGGCAGTCTACCAGGGAACTTCAAGGACGTAGCTTCCTGAGCCTTCCGTAAAGTTCAAGGAGAGAGAGCTTGGCATCTGGAACTGGGATCCTGTTACTAGGGAGATGGAAGGCCTCAGAGCTAAGACCCTAAGGAAGAAAAAATGGGGATACTTCCCAAATACCCTAAGGTAAGGGTTCTGGTTTTCTGAAGGAAATTAGCAGGGTCCTAACCAAGAATTTTAGGTTATCAGAAACTGTAAGTGGAAGGGGGCTATAGCCAACCAGCAACCAGAAGAGCAACATGCTCTGTAAAAAACATGCCCAGTGAGCCTATCAAAGCAACGAGCCTAGCCAAGATGGCAAAAGCTCTGCACTTGCTCACTCACAAATATATATCACATTTGTTGGAAACTGAACCCTAAGGCTAGGAGTGTAATGTTCTATTGGAAATCGCACTATGCTATTTCAATAAGTGCTTTTGCTTTGAACTCATTGCATCCTTCGATTAACTACTTAAAGGTAAACATATCTGTGGGGACACATGACCTATAGTTTTAGGAGGCTCCACCAAGCACCCTAGAACCCAGAGCAGTTGTTCTGGGAGAACCTAAATACAGTGTATATACTTATGTCTGTGGGTGTTGTTACTCCCTTATAGAATCTAAGCTCTTTGAGAGCAGAGGTGGTTTCATTTTTGCCTTGTATCCCCCAGTGCCTAGCATAGTGTCTTGAATATAGAAGGTATTCAATAAATGTTTGTTGAATTGAACAAAGGTGTTGTCTGATGTCTTCCCCAACCTCCTCAACACTGACAACAATAGAGTGGAACACAAAGGAAGATCACCGGAGGTGCAACCAAATTTATTCCATATTGCATTTGCTAATGCTCCTGTGTCACCCTTGGGAGCTGGTCCATTCTGCTAACTCTTTCTAAATCTGCTGTTTGCTTTAGCAAAATTCTAGAAGTAGTCCACACCCTAGTTTGTACACAACACCACCACAGATGTTGTCGTCTTTTAGGTGGATGTTAATCATGATGATTGATGAATCACTTAAAAATTGAATACAAAACTACTCTACCTACTGATTATCTCCCCTGTTAGACTATAAATTCTCTGTGGGAATGGATTTTTTTTTTCCATCTCTGTAGTCCAAGCACATGGTATTGTGGCCCGAACAAAACAGATAATGTTTGCTAAATTGAATCGGCACTAGTATCAATGGATGACAGAATTTAGAGCAGGAAGGGAACCCTAGAAATCATCTAGTACAACCTCTATCATCTTACAAATGAAGAAACTGAAGCCAAGAGATTGAGACTTGTTCAAGGTGACAAAGATAGTAAGTAGCTACAACATCATTGAAACCCAGCTTTTACAATTCCAATTCAGGGCTCTTTCTACTATACCAAGGACAGGAGCTCCCAAGAAACTAGTTGTAGATAGTGTGATGACCTAACAATGATATGGAACTCAAAAAAGTGAGCTCTTCATTCACTATGTTATATCTTCCTGGAAAGTCTTCTGGATACCCTGAGCATATATGCATGCCCATTCTGATATACACCAGAACCCTGCCATGATGTACTATCCACAAGCCACTTATTCAGGACCTATAAAATGCAAGAATAGGGACTATTTTATTCATGTTTTTGTATGTCATCACCACATCTGCAGTTTGATCTCTTTGCCAGGCTTGATGAAGTAGTAAAACCTGTAGCTAAATGCTGCTAACCCTTATTGCAGGGTCTAGCCCTAGACAAGGGCCTCATCTCTAGCACGTTGCCATAGGAACTGCTCATTCCTATTCTTACTGGGCTCTTCACCAGCTCCATATCACCACTTGGCAGTGTTTCTAATTTAAAAAAAAAAAAAGCCTATGATATGCTCTATCCTTTTCCCCCTGTTCAGGGGCAGTTTTAGAAGGCAAAGACCAGAATTGGGGCCCTGTTTCATGTTTTATCAAATGTAGAATCTTCCCCACCCCAATTCCCTCTCTCCTTTGTACGTTCCCATCACTGAAGCTACTGATTACCCAGATATTCTCAGCCTGGTTGCAGAGATAGATGACTGGTTTACTATATAACTACTAGTTGTAAACAAGTCTACTATTCTGCCATCTAGGTATTGACAAAAACCCTTTTATCACCATGGCTATGATGATTGATTGCTCTGTCACAGAACTGAGGTTACATACAAAGTGATAATGAAAAACATCACTTTAAAAAAACTTACTTCATTGACTATTCTAAAGGTCAACTGGGAAGGAGTTAACCTGAGGAAAGGTACATCTCAATGACGTAATTATTTATTAAACCACCGGCCATCTTCCTTAGAGCTTTCCAGGGGTCAGGGGAATCGGATACAGAGTCCATTTTTTTAATAGCAGTATGAAATAGAGACTCGTGGTTTCATACACAATCCTCTTTTTGTGTTCTGTTGTGCTTTTTTCTTGCCAGAAATGCTTAAGTTCAAAATGAAAATAAATACTATATAATCCATCCGTACTCTCTAGCTGAATCAATCAAGGTCCCCCTCCCTCTCAAAATGTTAGGCACATGGGACAGAAAATGAGTACCACTGCAATGTGTTGAGTCCCTGAGGATTATCTCCCACAGTATGAACACTGGGTTAGAGTCTCGTTTGGGAGCTGAGCTATCTACAGACTTGAATTAGAATTAGTGTGCTAACAGAGGGAGGAAGAAGAGATAGAACATAGGACGTAGAGTGAGAGCAGAGAAATTCATAGTCTAGCCTCATATATTGCAAGTATATTCCAGTCCATCCCACACCATTGTTGGGGACCTCCAGAGGTCACCTCTGCTCTCCTCCCGCAGAGAGGTTAGCCTCTCCCCCAGCTCAGAGAGAGGTCTCTGCACCCCCTCCCCCACCGTCTGGAGAAGTCCGCAGGAAAATGTCTTTCTTGGGTCTTACTAATTCCCCCTCACTGCTGTTTAAGCTCATTCCCTGGTGTCCGGCTTCTCCTTAAAGGCAGAGAACGGCCAGCTACCATCCTCTAAAACACAATGTCTTCCTAGAGATTTGGGGATGGATGGGAGGCCCTGCCTCCAGCGCTGGGGTGGAGGGAGGTGGCTGAGGGGATGAGTATGAAGGGGAGACCCTGTTCAGGACAGATGAGGAGTAGGGCAGGGATGGGAATGATGGAAACCAGGTATCGCACGCCTCACGCCAGCAGTGGATGGATGAGACGCTAGCCCAGTGTAGAATGATAAAGATGGAGAGAGCCAACCTTGCAGAGACAGGCTTCGGAGAGCAGCAAGATGGCTCCCCCCTAGGCCCCAGGAAAAAGTCCTAGGGAGCTGCTCTTGCTGCTGACCAGCCGGACCCCTGGCCCTTTCCTTTGGGTCCCTTACCTCCCTCCGCCCCTGCCTCGTGCCTCAGCCCAGGTCCAGCCGCTGCAGGTTCCAGTAAGGCAGGTGGGAGGAGGAGGGGGAAAGGGAGCTAAGGAGGGGGAGGGGCATGCTAGGGAGGGAGAGGGGGGAAGAAAGGAGGAAGGTCCCCGCCCCTGCGCATACAGAGCCCCGCGGCCTCACACTGCCCCGTATTCAGACAAGAGCTTCGGCCCCGCCCCTGCAGTGTCGGGATCCCGCCCCCTGACGAGATTCAGCCAATGAGCGGCCTCACCCGTAGCCCTTTAAGAGCCGCGCACTCTCCCCGCCGCAGCCTGGCTCTAGCCGGCCTAGCGCGCCTGCGGAGGTTTCCATGGAGACCGAGGCTGGGCCCGGGAGGCCTGCCGGCGTTACCATGGAGACAACTCCCGGGCTGGGGTTCTGCAGCCCCGGCGCGCGGTTGGTTCAGAGCCCCGGGGAGGTGCCGAGCGAAGCTGGGGTGGCGGCCGCACGCTGGGACCCGCGGAAACACTCCTTACTCATCGTGATCGGAGACATCGGCACCGAGAGCCAGCTTCGGGCCGTTCGGGTCCACCTGGAGCAAGGTGAGAACCATGGTCCCGGCTGCGCTCAGTGCATCCTCCGCCCCGTGTTGCTAGTCCTATCTGCATCGTCTAATTCGTACAACTTCATCCTTCATCTCAAATTTCCACATCCCCATCATCCCGTCTATTTCATTTATCTTCACCATTTACCTAAGCTGCTTTCTCTGTCCTATATACATCTTCTATTTCATACGACACGGCTTTCCCCATGCGTTAACCACACCTAGCTTTTCATGCCCTTTCCGCACTCCCCACTGCTGTCCTGCAGTCTCCAGGGGGCTCTGTACAGCCCCCATCACTTTCCGGGCTCCGCCCCCCAGTGTCCCTAAGTGTCTCAGGACCTCGAATCTTCCCAGTGATCCCTTTCCCTTTCTGGAGAGTTTTTAAGGTGGTGCAACTCCCAGGTCCCGCGCCAATCCCCTCAGTCATGGCCCCTGGGGGATGGGGGAAACACCAGGGCTCTTTTCACTTGCCTCAGACAGGTCTCTGAGCCTCTGGGAGCTAAGGTGCTAACTAGGGACCATGATACGACTTTAGGGGCCTATGGCGCAGCACTGCAGAGACACCACCTGCGGGGGACTCTCAGGCTGCTGTGGGGTGGAGCAGAGGAGGGGCAGAGAAGGAGAATCTAGAATCTCAAATATCTGAAAGGTCTGAAGCAGAAATGATAGCAAAGTGGGGACAAAACTGTTCTGCTGTTTGTTTTTTTGGATTTTACAGCATTAAGAAAACTTTAATAGAAAATTTTTAGAGAAAAACTCATTCTTTACAAAGTTTATACCACCCTGAAATAGCCTGGAGAAGGTGACAGTGAGGACAGACAGGAGAAATTTTTCTTAGCTTTGTAGATATACCAGTGAAGCCGATCTCTACGACTATATTCTTACCCCTTCTGCATACCTTGCAGCTCTTTTCCTTCCTGCTCCAGCTCCTTCTGGAACCTTGACTGTTTTGACCCTATCCCTCTCTCTCTTTTTGTCTCACAGGGATTCTTTCATGGAACATTGACTTATCTGCCTGCAACCTGAATCAGCAGCTGAGACTCTTCATTACCCGGCACTTAGCCCACTTCTCCTCAGAGGTCAAAGGTCAGGTCCATCTGCAATTGTCTATATCCTTTGGGTGAGGGCTGGACAGATGGGCAAGACTTGGGTCTTGCTACTGGGACTTCAGACCAGAAAGGGATGGGTCTTCTGGGAATTCCAGAGTCCTTGAAACTGATGGGGAGGAGCCCAGGGCTTTATGGGGGTGGGGGGAGGAGGAGAAGGGGAGGGCAGTGGAGCTCTGGCTCAGCCAGAAGAGAAGGATAATTTGGTGGCAAGTGTTGGAATGACATTCATTAGGCCTATACATAGGAACTGGCTACTTCTCCAATTTAAAAAAAAATAATTTGCCATGCAGAACCTGCTCTTCTCCTCCTACCTTCCTCTTCTCTTTCTTCCACTTTCCTTCTTTAGAGCTCCCACAGTCACTCCCATCCCTTTGCTCAGCACTTTTTTTCTGGTCACTCACAGTCCATCTACCAGTCAGTCAGTCAACAAGCATTTATTAAGTGTTTACTATCTGCCAGTCACTATGCTAAGTACTAAGGATACAAAGAAAGGTAAAAATAGTCCCTTTTTTCAACCAGTTTCCTTGTGCCTCCTGTTTGGACTTTGTTGGCTTGGCTCCTGTCGGGGTTGAGTCCTAGGAACCAAGAGTGAGGTAGAGCTCACAGATCTTGAGTGAATCAGAGGTTCTTAGGTCATAGAATAAAAGTCAAAGGATGCAATTTCTCGCCTTCTTGGGTTGGAGTTAGGGTTAGAGACTTCAGAAAGTATAATCTTAGGAACTCTGATTCTTGGTTGCAAAAGCATTTTCATAGATTCCTAAGAGACATCTAGGCGTAGGCTATGAGGAGACTGGGGATAGTGTTGCAGTCCCCATATAAAAGCACAGAGTCATAGCTCACAAGAAGCATGAGTAGGCATGTTATTAGCAAATTATTGGCATATTGAGTTCAAGTAGCTCTAGCTTCATAGGTATAAAACATGAGTTGCACAATCCCTTCATCTGATTATATTCACACCCTGAACAGTCAGCTTCTATGTGTGGATTATTCAAAAAACTCTCCCTCCTCTTCTTCCTTTTCCTATTCTTCCCTCCTATTACCTGCTCACTGACACCTCTAGAAATAGTGCTTTTTCCTCCCCCTCTTCTTCTTTTTTCCTAATCATCCCTCCTACTACCTGCTCACTGACACCTCCAGAGATAGTGCTGGAGAAGGGAGAGAAGAAGGTTAATATAGTCAATTCCCCATTATCTCCATATGGATTGTATATTTGGTGGCTTATCTGCAGTAATTTTTTTAAATCCCAGGCTGACATCCCTTGGATATCCCAACATATTTTTGGGCCACATAGTCCCTGTGCTGTCAGATATTGCATGCTTGGGGAGTGACAACTAATTTTCATACCAGGCTAAATAAGCAAAACATGACTAGGTAAATTTGTCTTCTAAAAATAAAACAGTGTTTTATGAAATCAAACATAAATTGTTTTTGGATCTGAGTTAGATTATCCACACTATCACTTCCTTCATTAGCACTGATAAGAAAAAAAAAAGTGATTTGCCACTTTTTACTATCAGACACTCTGATAAAACTGGACAGGAGGGAAGAGTAAAACTAACACCAAAATTAAGGTTTGAGATTCTCTCTCCATCTTAACTATTCATGATTAACTAACTATCATTCCCTTATGACTGTGAAGATGCGATAACAATAATAATGTCATAATAATTTATCTTGCTTTACATTTCACAAAATGCTTTCACACATAGCGTTTCTTTTTAACCTCTCAACAACCCAATGGAATAGGCATGCATTACTATCCCCATTTTACAAATGAGGAAACTGAAGTTCAGTTTCCTGATTTCTAAATTGCCCAAGGTCACAGAACTAAGCCAAGAGTAGGCCGTGTTCAAGGATAGCAAAAGAAATGCAGATAAGAATTTAAAACAAGCAACTGAATAATATTTTAAGTCAGGACACAGAGGAACAGAAATAATATCACATAATCATACTCAGATACTCTCAGACAGAAATGCAGATACTCAATCCAGGTTTCTTCAACCACAGGCCTTGTCATGGGAATTGGGCTCATATATCTCAGAATCAAAGCTTCTTGCTCTCTCTCTGTCTCTCTCTCTGTCTCTCTCTCTGTCTCTGTCTGTCTGTCTGTCTGTCTGTCTCTCTCTCTCCCCTCTGTCTCTTAGAAAGTGCCAGAGTACTGCTACTATTTTAGACATCAACATTTGTTTGGTGGCAGATCGATGTCCGAGAGGATGGGGTGGGGTGTCCTGGAGAATTTCCAGGAAAAAAAAAGACACTGCTGAAAACAGTCACAGACTCACCCTTCTCTGTTTCCCCTCCTCTCTCCTCCAAGTCAAACACTTTCAAATACCAATAGAGATACATACTACATCCTCACCAGCTGTCTCAGAGATACCAGCCAGACCAGAGCAGCTGTAAACACTTCTGGGATGTTTGTGGGAAAGCAAGGTACAGATACAGACATAGAAATAGAAGAAACCCTATTAATCATCTAATCCAGCTTCCTCCTTTTTCAGATGAGGTCTAGAGTGAAGAATTGTCTTACTCAAGGTCACACAGTGAAAGTTACTGGCCCAACCAGGACTAATACATTATGACATTTGTGTATTGCTTTAAGTTTACAAATAACTCTATGTTATCTCATTTGAACCTCACAATAACCTCATGAGGTATATATGTATATATATACATATACATGTATATTATTGTTGAGGGAACTAAGACCCAGAGAGGTTAAGGGACTGGCCCAGGGTCACACAGCTAAATGCAGAAGGAGGGGGATTCACATTCAGGTCTTCCTGAACCCAAGGCAAGGTCTCTCTAAGGCACCATACTACCCTTCAACACTGTACTCTGTGTCTGATCCCCTATGCTTATCCCACAGACGTCCTGGTCCTTTTCTCTGACCTCCTCTCCTCACAAGACCATGGCACAATCCTGTTCCAAGAAACTGCTGAAAAGGGTGAAAGTTCTGCTTCCAGGAGTAGAATTAAGGGATAACATCTCCTTGCTCCTAATGCCCCTGGGAATGGTGGTCTTCCCTTAGAAGGAAACAACATCCACCTGCCTAATGCTTTCCGGTAGTCAGAGAATGGCATTGTTGTCCCCGAGGATAAGTCCTTCTTTTCGGAACATAGAGCCGTAAATGGTTACCTGGCACCTGTCCCTTCAGAGCCTTGATGAATGACAGTTCATAGGATCATGGCTTTAGAACTGGAAGAGACCCTAGAAGTCATCTAGTCCAAGGCCCTAATTTTACATAGGAGGAAACTGAGGCCCAGTGACTTTCCCAGGGTTACACAGGTCAAATGGCAAGACCAGGGTTCAAATCTTGGTTTTTTGGCCCCAAAATCTAAGTACTCTTTCCATTGCACAGTAACACTTTTTTTTTAGTCTTATTAGCACAAACTCAGAATCAAATAAGAATTATGGTTAGGATGACCTTTCTACTGCTGAGTATTTGCAGGGAGTTGGGGGGGGGGGGTGAGGTGCGGTGCAGGGGTGTGAAGGGAAAGAACATCACTCCAAAGTTAATTATCTGGGATGGGGGCCTCGGTCTA
Source organism: Vombatus ursinus (assembly GCF_900497805.2). Classification (NCBI taxonomy): domain Eukaryota; kingdom Metazoa; phylum Chordata; class Mammalia; order Diprotodontia; family Vombatidae; genus Vombatus; species Vombatus ursinus. The sequence continues at coordinate 18,199,928 of NW_020954572.1, read as the reverse complement.
CTTGTTTTAAAGAGCACAGATGGTCCTTAGAGCTTGAGAGATCTCGGAAGGCTTCCAGATTCTCTCCCAAGCCATTAGCGGATAGATTTATCTACTCCAGACACCACAACCAGGAGCCACAAGATCTAAGCTGCTGTCTGATAAAGTGGAGGGCCAAACAGTACGGACCTGCCCCTCTGGAATCACGAGACTCACCTCAGGCCTTTCCAGACCCCTCTGCAGTATTCACTCCTTCCCTTTCAAGGGAAGCAGAAAAATGTGCTTTTAAAAAAATTGTGCTTAAGTAGGCATAGGTTTTCATCAGTCTATGGGTTTTTGCTCTGTTCTCTTCAAAATGTCACTCCCCAAACAGACCAGGGGCTCATTGGGTGGGTGGAAGCAGAGGAAGAACTATAGGAAAACTATTGTCAGAGCTGGAACTGTGTCCCCGGAGCATCCCCCTCACTCATTTCTCACCACAAGGTCCCTAGAGATATGTATGAGTGGAGCGGGGAGTGGGTAGAAGATGCCTGTTAAACGCCATCGTATAGGCACGGAGGATTGGTGGAGAGGGAGTTTCCTGCTGGTATTCCTGTTGCTGGTGGTAAGAACTCAGCCTCGCCAGCCTTTTGCCTTAACTTTCCATGCTTAACCTTCTTAACCCTGCCTTTCCCCACTCCTACTCCCGCTCTGTACTGGAGAAGGGGGGCCCTCACCCCACCCTGGTACTGTGGCTATTTTACATCCCTGGATCTGATCCGTAACCCCTCCCCCTACTAGGGTACTCCGTGACTCAGCTCCTCCTCTTACTGCATAGTTGAGAGGGGGATGGGAGGTGCTGGCTGTTCAGGACCGGGGACTGATTTGCTTTCTCTGACCTTCTAGTGCTTGCTCTCTGAGGTCCGGGTGAGATTTTTGGAATGAGGTGACACCGTAGAATGGAAGGCAGCAAAGAGGGTGGGGAGATGATGCGGGGGAAATGGGTACAGTTACCAGGATAGGCTGGGAAGGAGGAATGATGGATGGAAACAGGGGAGGAAATAGCTTAGAGAAGAGCCTGAAGACTTTGCAAATGGAATGGAAGCATTAAGGTCCGATAAGCTTTCACCCTGACTCCTTAGAGCATTTCCCTAAATGTGAGACAGAGAAAGGACCACGGGGAGACAGAGACTAGAGGAGGGTAGTTTAGCGACCAAGACACCAAGAATTCAGAGAAAGACCTAGAGGGAGGAAGACAGGGAGTGATCCAACCCCACCCTCCATTAACATCAGAAAACTTGTGTCATTTTTAAGTGGATGGAAAGAATACATCTTAATGCGTAACTTATGTGAATCATCGACTTAAGGTAAAAGAAGTTTGAGAAGGGGAGTGGGTAGAGAGCTGATATGAAGTTAGGGTGTCTCAGGTTCAAATCTCTCCTCTTGGTAGGTGCTGGGCAAATCACCTAACCTCTCAGTGCTCTCAGGCAACTCTCTAAGGCTATTGTTGCAGATGAGTGGTGGATCTCCATTAGTGAAGAGAGTTTCCAGACTAAGAATTCTACTTTTGTGATCTTGGGCAAGTTAGTTAAGCTCCCTGGGCCTCAGTTTCCCCATTTGTAAAATGAGGAGATTTTACTAGGTGACCTCTGAGGTCTCTTCCAGCTCTAGGTCCATGACTTTGTGATTAAATCACAGGTCCAGACAGACCCCCTGCGCAAAAAAAAAAAAAAAAAAAAAAAAATTGATTTGGGTTTGGCTTCCCCAGGAATTCTCAGAGAGGGCACAGCAGCAGATCAGATCAGAGGTTCCTTTCTTCACACCCAGTAACTGGAGAATGATGAATCCGGAGGGACTGCAGAACATTTCCTCGGCCACACTTGTCTCAGACTTCACAGGGTGTCCCTATGCCCCATCAAATGAAAAACCTTAAGCCCCTGCTTTAAGATGGGCCTTATTTCCCTTCGCTCCTTAGTTCAGCTACAGGTTCAGGACTAGATGAAGCTTCATGAAGTTATGTGCTTGATTCCCTCTCACTGCCTCCCCACTTCCCAGTGTTCCCTTGGCTCTGTCCCTCTTCCTCTCCATCCTTCTCGGCCTCCCTCCCCTCCAGCCTCTTTGTCTCTTGCTCCTTCTGGGACGTGGGGAGTGCTCCCTTGAACCTACCAAGGGTAGAGCAGATGGTGGGGGAAGAGATAGTCATCTCCTGCTTCTTTGTATGGCCCCCCCCCACCCCATGCTTAGCAGAAAATTCTGTGCATATTAAAGTTCAGTAAATGTCTTAATTGACAGAGTTGGAGAGAATCCCATGCTGGCAGAGCTGGGGGTGAGGGGAGAGGTTGTTTTCTCCTGCTTCTTTATGGTCCCTAGTCTCCCCCCCAGATTCCTTTCCCTCAGTATCTTCCCGAAGTGAAGTGAGTGGAATATAGTGAGGGTGAGGAAAGAGTTAAGACTCTAGTGCCTCGTCATGGATCCAGCCCCCCATCCCCGCCCTGATCCCGCCTACCTCCCCCCAACCAGCCAAGCCCTCCCCCCCCAAAGTGCTGCAGACTCTTCCCTATCGCTGCTGGTTGGGGCCGAAGCCACCCGCCTCCATGAGGGCCCCCCTCCCACACCCCAGGGTAGGAGCTGGACTGGAGGAGGGGAGGGGAGGGGAAGGCTAAGGATGGGGGAACGGTGGGCACAGGAGGAAAGGCAAAAGAGGAGCTGGGGAGTGGGCGAGGGGGGACAAGGTGGGGATAAATAATTTGGGACTCTGGAGCCTAGGGGTGGGGTAGCAGACAGGCCCAAGGATGGTCAGAAGAAGGAGGAATGCAAGGGCGGGAGGCCAGGGAGGACCAGGACTGGGGCAGGGACCAGCCCAGTTTGTGTCTGTGACAGTCCTGATATAGACCGGGTGGAGCTGTAGGGCTCTGAGGCTGAGGATGTTGCATGATGATCCTAATATCTAAGCCAGGACCCTCACTCCCTGCGCCTCCCCCTCCCCCCACCCCATCCCTTAGCAGCCTGGGATGACACAGACATGGAGGGCAGAATCTTTGGTGTAAAGGGAGGGGATTTTTGAGGGGTGGGGGGGCCAAGGCTGGTATGGAGAATATGCCTTAGTGGGAGGGTCCCTGAGCCTCAGCTGCCAGATTTCCCAGCTGCTTGGGGAGATGGGGGGGGGGGGGCAAGGAGGGAATAGAAATGACACTGCAATGGGCATCTGATGGGAGGGAATACTGTGGGGGTATTGGGGGGTAACTGGGGGATGGGGTCATTGAAACGTGGCAGGAGCGTCCTCCAGGACAGGCTAGTTTGCAGCCGTTATCCTTTCCTGTCAGTGAATGTCAGTCCCAGGCATCTAGAAACCCCTATCACTTGCACCCCCTGAGGCCCTGCCCCTTGACTGGCTGGAACCATGGCTGAGATTGGGAGCTTCACCCTCACCATCAGCCATCCTTACTCTCCCAGCCTGAGCCTTTGAGGTTTCCAGGCCAATCCTTTCCTGTGGTGTCCTTGCAGCCCCCTCCTCATCTTTGCTTTTCATTCCCAAAGTAAGGGTCCGTGCTTTGAGGGGCACACTCTGTTCCTGCTTCTCCCACACACTCCTACCCCTCACCCCACCCGCCTTGCAGAGACAGCCAAGAAAATGACTTGTCATGGTGTGGGGGGGAGGGGGGAGGAGAGAGAGGAGGAGCTGAACACACACAGACACACACACACACACACACACACACACACACACATACATAGACACTGCGGCACACTGCAGCTGCTGGAGCCATCCCCCACACACACCCGGCCTTACTGCGGAACCACCTGCTTCCTCCACTGCCCTGGCTCGGCACCCCACCCCCACCTCCCACCCAGAAAAGTGCCCCGATATCCCTGAGCAAGGGAAGCTGTTAGGGAGCCTTTCCTAAGGGAAGAGGAAGAATGGGGTAAGGTCCTATACCCTTGGCCCCTCACTCCAGTGAAGGGAATTAAGGGAAAAGGGGAGAGAGATCAGGACCTTATGGGGGTATGGGGGCAAGGAGGAAGATAAACCATATATTTGGTAACTGGCACTCTGAGCATGATGGAGACAGAATTGGGAGGGAGGGGGTTTTAGTTACAGGGGGCTGGACTGAACTCCGAGAAGACCATCAGAATAAAGGAGAAGGGGAGGGGTGTTTCAGATTGATTTCTTAGGGCCAAATAGGAATCCTGAAGTGTGATGCCAATCAGTTTGTTTGGTTTTTACATTTTTAGTTGGAATGTATGACTTTTGGAGTATGGGAGTAATGGGAGGGGGGCTCAGGCTCTTTCCATCAAGATAAGTTATGGATGACCCCTTATATCTCCCAACCCAGCCCCAGTCTAGCCTTTTACTCCCAGACCAGCTGAATAGACCCCCCTAAGTCCCCTTTCTCCTTTTAAGATTCTTTACTTCTAAATCATATTGGATTTTCTACCCCCTCCACATCTCTGGATTTCCTACTCTTCCCTTCCTTCAGTTTGGTCTTGATATTGATATTCCTCTTCTACATTCTTTCCAAATTACATCTTATGGTTTGGGGTCAGATGCATCTTTCTCAGAAATGCCTTTATTGAAATCACCCTGGCCTGGCAAGTTAGAGAGGGAGGGCATGAAGGACCCAGGACTGAGAATTACCAGTTAGAGGCTAGGCTTCCACCTTCGTATCCCCTCCCAACCTAGACCCATGATAACTCCTCTACTACCCTGAAATATATGATTAAAAGGCTAAGGGTAAACACAGGGGGTGCTAGCTCTCTATTCATCTGCCTGACTCACCACCTGATTTTTATACCCTATGCATTGATTTCTTGCTAAGATTCCAAGAAATGAGATAGAATGTGAATCTGGAAGTGGGGATGGGGGGAGAGGGGAACTGGAGCATTTCCTTTCTCTCCTCAGTTCCTTGGGTAGCTATCCAACCCTTCTCTGCATACTCTGCTTTCTGTGCCTGGACACAGGGAACATAGCTAGGGGAGAGGCAGAAGTGGGAAAAGGGAATCACAGAATCATAAAATTTTGGAACTAAAAGAAGCTTTAGAGATAATCTAGTTCCTGTCCCCCCATTTTGCAGATGAGAAGACTGCATCCAGAGGTTAAATGACTTTTCCAAGGTCATACTGCTATTTTAATGGCAGAACCAGCACTTAAACTCAGGTTTCCTAATTCCTAGTCCAGAGAATTTTTCTATTTACTACAATGCCTTCTCAGACCACTCCCTGCCAGGATTCTCAGGGAGGTTTTATTAAACTGGGACTCTTAGGGGTTTCAGAAAGTGATATGGTTCAGGAAAGCGCTGAGATTCTGCCTGGTGCTTGATATGTGTTGGGATTTGGGGTGTCCAGTATGCCCACAGAACAGAGTAAGAGAGTACAGCCATCTTTCTATTTATGAACTGTCAAACTTAGGGATCTATTATATACTATGGACTTCTCTGAGCCTTTCTAAAAAGAATACTGGAAGTGGAGTAGGGATGGGGAGAGGTAGGGAAAGCCCTGGACGCTGCTCAGAAGAGACCATCTACCCATTCCTAGCCCCATTGAAGGTATGAAAGTCCATGGGAGGATATGGGAGGGAAGCCGAGTGAGGATCATGGTCTTGGGGGACCTCCCAGCTGGGCCCCCTACCCCCAGGCAGCACCAGGAGCACAGGGCTCGAGTTGGACAAAGGCTCCTTGTCAACCAGGCAGTCAGAGGCAGGAGTCCCAGTAGACAAAGCACTGGGGTGGGAGGGTAGAGGGGGAGGACTGGGAGTATTCCTGGGTAACTAGAGGAGAAAGCAGATAACCAGTTTCGAGGAGAGGCAGGGTAGCAGTCCCTGAAAAGGGTAGGAATGATTTTTTAAAAATAGTAATAGCTAGCATTTATATAATACCTACTATGTGCCAAGCACTGTGTTGAACAGCTCTCTCAGTTTCTTCATCTGTAAAATGGGGATGATAATAGCACCAACCACCCAGGGTTGTTTCGAAGATCAAGTGATAAAATAATTGTAGAACCCTTAGTACAGTGCCTGGCACATAGTGAGCACTATGCAAATGTTAGATTTTTTAAAAATGTGTGTCAAATATTGAGCCCTTTGCAAATATATTATCTCATTTAATCCTCACAACAACCCTGGGAGATAAATCCTATTATTATCTGTAATTTACAGTTAAAGAAACTGAGTCAGTATTTGGTAAATGTCTGAGGCCGGATTTTAACTCAGGTCCTCCTAACTCCAGGCCCAGTGCTCTAACCACTACACCACCTTGCTGCTTCTAGGAGAGGAAGGGCCAGCTACGGAGGCTCAGCCTACTGTACTCTTGATCTAGCCAGCCGTTTTTCCTCCCCAAATTCTCATGTTCCCTAGTATCCCATTCCTTCCCGCCTTGCCATCCCAACCTCCATCATGCTTTCATCAAGTCAAGTATTTATCTTTTCATTTAATCATTCCTACAGTCCCACCTTATTCTGTCCCTCCTCCATTTCAAAAATGCCTCTCTCTCTATCACAGGCCAACGGACCCTTTGTCATCAAAGTGAGACCCTCGAGACAGTCATCTTGGTAAACCCCAATGCAGGGAGCATCAGCTCTGAGGTGAGGCAGTGGCCCAGTGCTTTTCCTTCTTAACACTAAGATACCTTCTCCCCCTGCTTCCTACCACATGGCTAAGAGTCACCACACTTGACCCCCAATTCTCCCTTTCCCACCGTCTCTGGGTCCCCCTTCCAGAGGTACCGTACCAATACCAGACTCAATCCAAAGTATATATACATAAAGGGAACTAGGGCATCACCCTACAGGACTGAATAAGATGAAAAGTACAGTTGTCTTTTTGTCTATTTCTTACCTCTTTCTAGGTTTACTCCCTCCTTAGCAGTGCATCAGCTCACAAGCTGTTGATCTTGAGTGGACAGAGTTCAGAGCCTGGTGGGGACCTCATCCTACAGAGTGGCACCTACTCCTACCAGAATTTTGCCCAGGTCCTTCACAATCCAGAGGTGAGCTTCATTTTGGAGTTTTGGAGAAGGGAACCTAAAAGCAGGCAATCACTAGGGGACTGGGGACTGGGGACTGGGGACTGAGAAGGAAGGAGGGCCATGGAAGACATTGAAAGGTTCTTATGTTAGAGCCCTCAGCCTTGGGAAGAATAGGGGTGGTGACCCTGGTCAGAGGTGGAACTCAACACCAGGTGAAAGGTAGGTCAGCTCCAATGACCTTGACTGGGTTTTTATCCTGTTCCTTTAGGTTGCACAACTGCTCAGCAACAGAGACCCCAGTGTTCAAGCCTCCCTCACTGTGTCGTGCCTGGGCGAGGGTGATTGGAGCCGCCTGGGCCAATATAGCTCCCAGGAAACCTTGCACCTTCGGCTAAACCCAGAACCCACGTTGCCCACCATGGATGGTGTGGCTGAGTTTGCAGAATATGTCTCTGAGACTGTGGATGTGCCATCTCCCTTTGACCTTCTGGAGCCCCCTACTTCTGGAGGCTTCCTCAAGCTTTCCAAGCCTTGTTGCTACATCTTCCCTGGCGGTCGTGGGGACTCTGCTCTCTTTGCTGTCAATGGTTTCAACATCCTAGTGGATGGTGGCTCCGACCGCAAATCCTGCTTCTGGAAGCTGGTGAGGCACCTTGATCGCATCGACTCAGTCCTGCTCACTCACATCGGTGCGGATAACCTGCCTGGCATCAACGGGCTGCTGCAGCGCAAGGTGGCAGAGCAGGAGGAGGAACAGTCCCAAGGCTCCAGCAGCTACAGCGACTGGGTCAAGAATCTCATCTCCCCGGAGCTTGGGGTGGTCTTCTTTAACGTCCCCGACAAGCTGCGCCTGCCCGATGCTGCCCGAAAAGCCAAGCGGAGCATCGAGGAGGCCTGCCTGACCCTACAGCACCTGAACCGTCTGGGCATCCAAGCAGAGCCGCTGTACCGGGTGGTTAGCAACACCATCGAGCCACTGACTCTCTTCCACAAAATGGGTGTGGGCCGGCTGGATATGTACGTCCTCAATCCTGTCAAGGACAGCAAGGAGATGCAGTTCCTCATGCAAAAGTGGGCAGGCAACAGCAAGGCCAAGACTGGTATCGTGCTGGCCAATGGGAAAGAGGGTGAGATTTCAGTGCCCTACCTCACTTCTATCACTGCCCTGGTGGTCTGGCTACCAGCCAGTCCCACAGAGAAGATCGTACGGGTGCTTTTCCCTGGGAATGCCCCCCAGAACAAGATCCTAGAGGGGCTGGAGAAGCTTCGTCACTTGGACTTCCTCCGCTATCCTGTGGCCACACAGAAAGACCTGGCCTCTGGGTCTCTACCGGCTAACCTGAAACCCAGTAAGATCAAACAGAGGGCCGACAGCAGAGAGAGCCTCAAAGCATCTGCCAAGCCGGCTGTGGGTAAGCTGGCCAAACGGGAAGAGGTGCCTGAAGAAGGGGCAAAGGAGGCCCGGTCAGAGCTGGCCAAGGAGCTAGCCAAGAGCGAAAAGCGGGCAAAGGAGCCCCCAGAGAAACCGCCAGAGAAGGCGGCCAAGACTGAGAGGGTCCGAACTGAGTCCAGTGAAGCGATGAAGGCTGAGAAGAGGAAGCTGATCAAAGATAAGACTGGGAAGAAGCACCTGAAGGAGAAGGTGTCAAAACTGGAAGAGAAAAAGGACAAGGAGAAGAAAGAGATCAAGAAGGAGAGGAAGGAGATCAAGAAGGAGGAGGGGAAGAGGGAAGAGAAAAAGGATGCTAAGAAGGAGGATAAGAAGAAAGATACTAAGCCAGAACCCAAGAAATTTTCTAAGCCAGACCTGAAACCCTTTACTCCTGAGGTAAGAAAGACACTGTACAAAGCTAAGGTCCCAGGCAGGGCCAAGACAGAAAAGAGTCGGGTAGTCCGTGAGAAGGAGGTCTCCCTTGAACCCCGGACACCTCCAGCCCAGAAGGAGGTGGCACCACCGCCGGTAGTCACTGCGCCAAGAGAGCTGGTCTTATCCTCACCAGAAGACCTCACCCGGGACTTTGAGGAGATGAAGCGTGAAGAGAGAGTTTTGCTAGAGCAAAAGGACAGCGACCTGGAAGTGAGACCGCAGCCTCCTGAAACTAGGGAAGAAGGACTTCCCAGCACAGCCGATCTGGATATTGTGCCTCCTGGCCCAGGCCTGGATCAGGACGAGGCTCTGAAGGGAGAGAAAGAGGTTGTTGCCCCAGAAACCCCCGAAGTTCCCGCCTACAAGGTCGGGAGCCCTGGTTCTGAGGCCAAAGAAGAGGAGGGTGAAGATGCTGGGGAGGTCCAGGGTGGGCAGCAAAGGGAAGCTGAGAGGTTTCTAGAGGGAAAAGAGGCCAGAGAAGAGAGTGAACCAGAGGCAAAGGAGGATGTGATTGAAAAAGCTGAGCTGGAAGAGATGGAAGAAGTACATCCGTCAGAGGGAGAGGAGGAAGAACAGGAGGAGGAGACGAAGGCTGAGGGTTTCTACCAAAAGCACCAGATGCAGGAATCATTGAAGGTCACCTCACAGGGCAAGGAGGCTCTTGGGGGTCGGGACCTGGGACCACAGGGTAAGGCCCCTGAGAAGGAGACATCATCGTTCCTCAGCAGCCTAGCTACTCCTGCAGGAGCCACAGAGCATGTCTCATATATACAGGATGAAACCATCCCTGGCTACTCAGAAACAGAGCAGACCATCTCAGACGAGGAGATTCATGACGAGCCTGAGGAGCGCCCCGCCCCACCCAGGTTTCCTCCAGGTACCTATGACCTCTCCGGGCCTGATGCTCCCAGCTCCTTTGAGACTAGCCAGCCCATTGATAGTACTGTACCTTCCACCCCTGCCAAGGGCTATGGGCCCCCAGAAACAGAACTCCTCACTTACCCTCCCAACATGGTGGCTGCCCCCTTGGCTGAAGAGGAACATGTGTCCTCAGCCACCTCTATCACCGAGTGTGACAAGCTATCTTCCTTTGCCACATCAGTGGCTGAAGACCAGTCAGTAGCCTCACTCACAGCTCCCCAGACCGAAGAGACAGGCAAGAGTTCCTTGCTGCTGGACACAGTCACTAGTATCCCTTCATCTCGCACTGAAGCTACTCAGGGCCTAGACTATGTACCATCTGCTGGTACTATCTCTCCCACCTCCTCCCTGGAGGAAGACAAAGGCTTCAAGTCTCCACCCTATGAGGATTTCCCAGTGCCCAGTGAGACTGAGAAGAAGGGAGAAGTCCCAGGAAGAGGCCTGCCTGGAGAGGGAGCTGCAGAAGAGGAGGAGGGAGATGAGACACCTAATGTGGAGCTATCAGAAAAACTGCAGGATCACTACGGATCACCACTCTTTGACACTCCTGGATCCACTCTCCACTCAGGGGAACCCATCCTTGGGGAGCCAGAGGAACGCTGCTTCAGTCCTGATGACAGTACGGTCAAGATGGCATCACCACCCCCCTCAGGCCCACCCAGTGCTGCCCACACACCATTCCACCAGTCCCCAGTGGAGGATAAGTCTGAGCCTCAGGACTTTGATGAAGCAGTTTCCTGGGGAGAGGCTGGACGTACACCGGGAGTTGGCAAGGAAGACAGTTCTAAGGAAAAGCCCAGATCAGAAACTGTGGAAAGAGAACCAGAAAAGGAGAAGGAGCATACGCCAATACTCACGAGCCCTCAAACCCAAGAAACAACTGTGAGAGGAATCCCAGAGATTCCAGAACAGGACAAAGCTGCTGTCTTAGAGACTGTGAAGGCTCCAGAGAGCCCAGCCCTGATTCCTAGTGCAGAGACCCTTCCTAAAGGCCTAGAGGCTTCACTCCAAGAGGCAGACAGGATCCAAAGGGCTGAACCACCACAGGTTTCTAGCAGAATTCCCTCACCAGAAGATGCTGAGTCTGTCTCAATACCCAAGGCAATCTCTGCCAGCAAAGAACCTGCTTCACAGTCTCCTCAGGGCTTAGCAGCACATGACCTACCCAAGGACCATTGGCCAGAAGTCTCCCCTGAGGATACCAGGTCACTTTCTCTCTCTGAAGAGAGTCCTAGCAAGGAGACTTCTCTAGATATCTCCTCCAAGCAACTGTCACCAGACAGTCTAGGTACTCTCCAGTTTGGGGATTTGACCCAAGAAAAGGAGGAGAGAGTGCCTCAAGCCCTGGCTGAGCATGCCACTCATCACCTGGCCCCTGCATCTGACCATCCAGCCATGGGGCTTCCTGTCACGGAAACATCCCCAACACACACTGTTCAGACCCATGTCACCGAAAACAGCCCCATCAGAGAGGCATCTGCCAGTCACTCCTCTCCCACTGAGGTATTGAGAGACTTGAAGCTTTCTCCTGGATTGACCCCAGGCCCTGAGCAGGATGATCTGATCTTGGACAGCTCTCTCACTAAAGGCCCTAAGCCCCCTCAGAGCCCAGCTGTGAAAGACACAGCCCCAGGGTGGGAGGGTGAGGCCCCAGGGCAGGACATTAAGGCCCTGGAGCAGAAGACAAGTTCCCCAGAACCAAAGGATGAGGCTCTGGAGCAGTACGAGACCTTTGAAGAGAAGGGCAAGTTATTGGAGGAAAAGGATAGGACCCTGGTAGAAAAGAGCAGGGACCTGGAGAAGGGCAAATCCCTAGAAGAGAACAAGGCCCTGGAGAAGAACCGGGAACTGGAGGAGTATGAGGCCCAGGAAAAGGACAAGGCCCAAGCAGAGGCCCTGAAAGAGAAGGACAGACTCCAAGAAGGGGAGGACACAGCTGTGGAAGGGGACAGGGACTTAGAGCAAAAGATCCCAATGAGGGAGGACGCAACCACAAAAGAAAAAGGCGAGGTCCTCGAGGACAAAGCCCCAACGCAGCAGGATAAATCACCAGACGAGGCCCCAGAGCAGGTAAAAACACAGGAAGAAAATAGGATCCTAGCAGAAAAAGACAAGGCCCTGGAGCAGAAAGAAAAGACCTCAGAGGACAAAACCCTAGAGAAGACCACGGCCTCCATCTGGGAATACAAGTCCCAAGAGCAGGAGGAGAAATGCTGGAGGGAACGGGAAGACGTGAGCAGAGAATGGCAGGGCCCGGCCCCAACCAGGGAGGCTGCTGCTGGGGAACAAAGAGAGACTGCTCCAAGGTGGGAAGACAGGGCCCCTGAGCAAGACAGGTACTGGCAAGAACCAGAGGACAGGGCAGCAGAAGAGGAAACATACTGGAGGGAGTTGAGTTGTGAGAGAAAGGTCTGGTTCCCACATGAACTGGACAGGGCCCCAGGCCCAGGGGCCCGACCCCGGTACAGCGAAGAACGGGAGAGCACCTTCCTCGATGAGGGACCGGATGATGACCAAGAGGTGCTCCCCCTGGATCACGCACCCAGGAGCCCCTGGATCCCAGACTATAAGAGTTTCCAGGAGCCGTCACCACAGGGTGAACTGGAGATGGAGCATTGGCTCTCAGAGTCCCCTACTGGACTTCCACCAAAGAAGGAGAGGGTAACTCGTTCCCCCTTTGAGATCATTTCCCCTCCAGCTTCCCCACCTGAGCTGGCTGGGCAGATGGCTTGCTCAGTTCTGGATCATGCTGCTGCTCCTTCAGTCCTCGGCCAAGAGACCCCCAGCCCAGAGCCCAAACCCAAACCCACTACACAGAAAGAGCCTACTACACCTTCGTGGCTGGCTGAGATCCCGCCATGGGTCCCCAAGGACAGGCCGCTCCCCCCAGCACCTCAGTCCCCTGCTCCAGTACCCCCCACACCTGCCCCAGAGCCACTCCCTCCTGCCCCTTTCTCCTGGGGTATGGCTGAGTATGATAGCGTGGTGGCTGCAGTGCAGGAGGGAGCAGCTGAGTTGGAAGGAGGGCCGTATTCACCCCTAGGAAAAGACTACCGAAAGGCTGAAGGAGAGGGAGAGAGTGGAAAGGAGGATGAGACTTCCGACCGAGGCCCTCAAAGCTCAGAGGTTCCCGAGCGCTCCAAAGCCAAGGAGCCTGAACAGACAGAGCCGGAGCAGAGGGAGCCCACACCCTACCCCGAGGAGAGGAGCTTTCAGTATGCGGATATCTATGAGCAGGTGCTTCTCTCTGGCTTCAGTTCCGCTTGTCCAACCAGGGAGCCCCCACTGGGTGCAGTGGGGGACTGGCCCCCGCGAATCTCAGCCAAGGAAGAGGCAGCTGGCCGGCACACCCCTGCAGAAAAAGAGCTGTCATCTCCAGCCTCTCCTAAGGACCGAAGTACAGACATAGCCTTCCACTACGCAGCGTTTCCTGGACAGGGTGCACTGAGGCAGGAAATCGAGCAAGAGCAGGGTCCCATCCCCCCAGCTGTGCCTCCCTGTGCTGCTGCTCCAAGCAAAGCCCTTAGTCCCCTTCCTGACGGAAACATCCTGAGCTGCGGACCAGAAGGGGTAACCCTATCCCCAAAAGAGTCAGGTGGAGGGCAGGCAGAATGTTGGGATGAACAGGCCAGCGACTCTGAGCTGGAGAAGGGGGCCCGGGAGCCACCAGAGAAGGAAGCCCGGCCCTTAAGTCCCCCATCCCCCACCCCTGCTGAACCTTCTATTCCCAAGGCTGGCTCTGAAGTGCCTGCTAGTGCTTCCTCTGGCTCACCCCCCGCCCCAGCTCGGCCTAGCCTGGACTTTCCTGCCTCAGCCTTTGGTTTCTCCTCATTGCAGCCGTCCGCCCCGCAGCTGCCCTCCCCGGCTGAGCCTCGATCTGCACCCTGTGGCTCCCTTGCCTTCTCTGGGGATCGTGCGCTAGCTCTCACCCCAGGACCCCCAACAAGGGCACGGCATGATGAGTACCTGGAGGTGACCAAGGCTCCTAGCCTAGACTCCTCACTACCCCAGCTTCCATCCCCCACCTCTCCCGGGGCTCCTCTCCTGTCCAGTTTGCCCCGGCCTGCCTCACCTGCTCTTTCGGAGGGCTCCTCATCTGAGGCCACCACTCCCGTCATCACCAGTGTGGCTGAGAGCTTCCCTCTGAGCTTGGCAGCTGGGGAGATGGAAGCAGGAGCAGAACCAGAAGGCAGAAGCCTCTGGGACCTAACCACACTGAGCCCAGCCCCTCCAGCCACACTGAGCCCTGCCCCTGCCCCCGGCACACCTGGGGACATGGATGATGGTACCCTGCCCTGCCGCCTGGAGTGCTCGGGAGCAGCCGCCAAGGTCCTGGGATCCTGCTCAAGCCCATCCAGGGACTGTGCAGCTAATGGCCCTACTGAGGCCAGCCCCAGTCCCCCAGGGCTCCCCACAGCCAAAGAAGTTGAAGAGAAAGCTGAGCTTCGCCCAGACTGGGAATGTGGAGGCTGGCCTGAAGGAGCAGAGAAGTGCACCCGGCCAGCCACCCTGTTATCTCCAGAGCGGCCCTTGTGTCCAGGAGGATCTGCAAGGAGCCAGCCCAGCAGTGCCTCCCCTGAGCCAGAATCTGGGCCTCAAGGATGTGCTGCTGAGTCGTGGCCCTGCTGTGGAGAGTTGTCCCCATCTTTTCTCAACCCTTCCCTGCCCAGGTCCATTGATGATAGCGATCTTTCCACTGAAGAGGCACGGTTAGTTGGGCGAGGGGGACGGCGCAGGGTGGGGGGGCCAGGAGGCGTTGGGGGACCAGGCCCTGTGGCTGATGAGACACCTCCCACTTCTGCTAGTGACTCGGGCTCCTCACAGTCAGACTCAGATGTCCCCCCAGAGACTGAGGAGTGTCCCTCCATCACAGCTGAGGCAGCACTGGACTCAGACGAAGATGGTGACTTCCTACCCGTGGACAAAGCAGGGGGAGTCAGTGGGGCACACCATCCCCGGCCTGTCCATGACCCACCCCCAGCTCCCCAACCTGACCCCCACCCACCCCCTCCACGCCCTGACGTGTGCATGGCTGACCCAGAGGGTCTAAGTACAGAAGCGGGGCGGGCTGACCGGCTTCGGGAAAAGGAGAAGGAAAAGGGGCGGAGTGGGCGAAGGGCCCTAGGCAGGGCCAAGCCAGCCTCCCCTGCCAGGCGACTGGATCTTCGGGGCAAACGCTCTCCCACTCCTGGGAAGGGCCCCGTCGAACGCACCTCCCGAGTCCCACCTCGGCCCCGTGCCACCGCAGGCCAGGTACCACCTGAAGAAAAGGACGGACACAACATTCTGACCAAAGGACTGGTCAATGGGCTCAAGACTGGTTCAAGTAAGTAGCAAAAACAAAAGGAAGAGAGTTTGATTTAGGATAGGATATGGAAGGTTGGTGCCTGAAAGAAGGTGGTGGTAGAGCAAAAGTGGAGAGTTGGTGGGAAGCAGCAAGAGGTGGGTCCTGTTTTTGCTCCCCTTTATTATAACCAAGGATTCTGACATTTCTTTATCTATAGCTGCCATGGGCCAGAAGGGTGGCTCTGGCCCTCCAGTGTATGTGGACCTTGCTTACATCCCTAATCACTGCAGTGGCAAAACCGCTGACCTTGACTTCTTCCGCCGTGTGCGGGCAGCTTACTATGTGGTCAGTGGGAATGACCCCGCCAATGGAGAGCCAAGCAGGGCCGTCTTGGATGCACTGCTGGAGGGCAAAGCACAGTGGGGAGAGAATCTGCAGGTGAGTAGAAGCAGGAGCTGGCAAAGAGGGGCAAACCCTAGTTGTGCCCAACTCTGTCCGAAGCAGAGATAGAACATAATCTGAATCTTTCTGTGGACTTTTGTGGGGGAAAACCCACTGGATTTGGGAGGCTACAAAGATCAGTAAGACTTACTAACTTTCCCCATCCTTTCACCTATATCCATTCTTAGAAATTATGCTATCCTGTTCTTACTTCTCCTTGGCACGTTTCTTCTCCCAACCTTATCCCCATTCAGGTAACTTTGATCCCTACCCATGACACAGAAGTGACCCGTGAATGGTATCAGCAGACACATGAGCAGCAGCAACAGCTGAATGTCCTTGTCCTGGCCAGCAGCAGCACGGTGGTCATGCAGGATGAGTCCTTCCCGGCCTGCAAGATCGAGTTCTGAAGGGACCACTTTCCCCTCCCTTTCATACCCCTTTCCCCAGCTTTCCCAGAGAATGGCTGAGGCTGAGTCCTTTGGGAGTGGGGGGCTATGGAGGCTGAATGGGGCAAGATGCTTGGGTTCTGGGGGCTGTGTTGAGTGGGAGGCATCATTCCTTCCTCCCCACCCCACCCCCCCATACACAATGTCTCCTTTCCCTTTATCCACAGGCCTGAGAGAGGTCTCAGAACCAAAGGATTTCCCCAGAACCAAAGGGAGCAGGGAGGTGGGGTAGGCACAAAATGGGGACAGGGGAAGGTCACTTGCTGCCTGGCAACCTCGGAATAACTCACTTTCTTCCAGTACTGTCAAAGGCTGGAGTATAGGGGTGGGAATAAGTACAGGACCCAGGGTTCTCATGGAGAGCTCTGTCTTCTAGCATGGAGGAAGACCACTCCCCACTCCTGGGGGGCCTCCCTATCCCAAAAGTATTTATTTTGCATCCCAGGATTTCCAATTATAATTTATTATATGACCTGGGGACATGATAATTAAATGAGGAGTCCATTAAATGCCCAGAGCTACAACCCTGTCTCCCACCCTCCAATTGTGGCAGGAGTTGGGGGTGTCTTGCTGCTACCCTGCCCCCAGGATTCCTTTACATCTGAATGTCTCAATCCAAAACTTGAAGCTCTTTTGACCAATGGGCCAAACTGGGGAAGAGGGGAGGTTCTACTTTCCCCTATCAGCCTCTGCCCCTCATTGGTAGGCAGCAAAGGCAGGGATCTTGCCTCTAATCTCATTCATATGCCAAGGGCTTAATGCCCAGGCCAGGCCAGTTGGGCAGCAGAGGGGATGAGGGAGGAACCAGACCAGCCCAATCCCAGAGCTTATCCAAGCCCCCGGACTCCATGGCATATTCCCTCCCATGCTACTGCCCAAACCTTTCCTGCTTGGCTTCTATGCATGTGGCCATCTATGCTGGCCTGGTGTGTAATGGGTGAAAATACGCCACTGCTTGAACCCTAACATTTGACACCCCAACATTGTGCAATACCCCCAACATTCCCAATACCCTACTGCCATCCTGTCGCTAAGATCGGGATACCTATTTCCTCCCTAGCCCAGAGTTCCCAGAAATTAGAGCTGGGAGGTGGAAGCCATAGCAGAGGAAGAGTGGGATGGGGGAGGGGGGGAGTGCAGGGGAGGAGGTGGAACTAAACTGCAGCTCATCCCTGCAGGATCAAAATGGCTGAACATGGCACCTGAGAGAAAGGGACCCCCCCCCCCAGAAAGTCCATGTGTTGCCCTGCCAGTCTGCTGCCAGATTGTGAGGCCCAGACCCTGACACAGCTGGTTGAATGGGCTCAGCTCCTATCCTGAAGGGAAGAAACCAAAAGCAGTTACTTTCCTTGTTCCTTCCCTTGCTGCTCTGTTCTTCATCCCTGCCCAACCTTCCTTCCCCTGGCCCCCCACACACTCATCTTCCCACTGTTGTAAAGGAGCCACCTCGAACATTAACAATAAACCAACTTTGTGGCAGTTACCACCTGGGTGGCCAGGCTCTTGTTGATTTCACACATTGCTTGGCCCATGGACCCCAGTTTCTCCCTCTCTGCTCCTCCCACTGCTGCCCCTTCTCCCAAGGGGTCTTAGATCTCGTATGATTCACCACAGCTTCAAAGGAGGGTGGCCAGAAGCCTCCAAAAGACCTTAATGTATTAAGGGAGGGATGGGATGTCCTTGTGCCCCACAGGGACACTGTGCTGGTTTCTGAAAACAGGTAGAAAAGCTTAAGCACAGAAAACAAGAGTTTATGAGTAGGAAGAAACAGTAACAATTTAGGGAGGATTCCTGAGAAAGGGATTTAGAGTCCAAGGGAAGCAGGGACTGATAGTTAATAACCAATTAGGATTATAGACTAATTGTAGGGTCCCCCACTGTCTACAAGATCCAGAATCTCCTAGGGTTCAGATACCACCATGAAAATTCACACCTATAGAGCAGACTACGGGAAAGTGGGGAGCTGGGTAGGGTCCCAGTGAAGCTGTGATTGTATGGGCCTGCTATAAGTGGTCAGGTTGCAAGGGGTGGGGAGAGAGAAGCTGAAACTATAGGGACTCTCACTATCTTGGGAATAGTATCTACACTTGGATTGAAAGAGGAGGCAAAAAACGGCATAGCCTCTCCCCAAAATGTTCCTTGAAGATTCACAGCCAAGTTCAGGGATGGTGATCCAGAGGAGGGTGACTCCACAAATCTAGTAAGAAACTGTAAGATGGGGCAGCTAGGTGGCGCAATGGATAGAGCACCGGCCCTGAAGTCAGGAAGACCTGAGTTCAAATCCAGCCTCAGACCAAACACTTGACACGTACTAGCTGTGTGACCTTGGGCAAGTCACTTAACCCCAACTGCCTTATTAAAAAAAAAAATGTGTGAGAAACCCAGGCTTCTAGTAACTCAGATAGCTATACCCTCCTTCCCTGACCCCCACTCCACTGGTCAAACTTCTCAAAGCTTCCCCAGGTGAGCTGGTCCACAGAGATCTCCTAGAATAGTTGGCCTCCATTTGCTTTTTACTGCATTCCTATCCAAATGCATTAGTTATCAACAATACTGAATCTTATACCAGTTACCACTCACCCAGCTATGCCTGGTATCATGCTCACACTTAGACCAGCACACCACTAAAGTCATTATTTCATATTTATTGAGCACTCACAATGTTCCTGCCCTCACCCAACCCAAATGACTGTATCTCCCTTCCCACCCTTCCCTCCCCCCACCATCTTTGGGAAAAGCTTCACAATCACACCTGGCCCTACGGACATGGAGAAGCAAGGACAAACCTCACAGGGACCCTGGAGTGCTTGGTCCCTAGTGGGCCCAGCCCTGGCCTCACTACAGAAATACATATATATACATATACATATATATATACATATATATATGCATATATATATAGACACACACACACATACACACACATATATATATATTAAATCTTTGCTCCTGTCTATACAATAGTGATCTCTTCTAATTGCTTAAAATAAAACCTGATTCTCTCCACTATAGACTCTCTCCCCACACTAAGCCAAGATACCCCTCAGCAGTTGGCCAAGGGTCCCCTGAAGGCAAGATACCCCTAAAGCAGCTTTAAGTGGTTACTCTTAAATCTTTACAGCAGTTTGATACCCATCCTATGCCAGAGCTGTTGTTCAGGTGGATAGGAGGGGGGCACTTGGGGATAATATGGGAACATCTATAGCCCAATTTCAGTATCAGTGGCCACCCAGGATGGTTAATTGGGGAATGGGATCCTCTTTCCCTCTCCCAATTTGATTGGCCATCCTAAACCTGCCCAGAGAACACTGGGTAGACCTCTTGAATGCCCATGGGGCCCAAGGGACCTTGGGAGGTTTTTCACCCTTTCCTAGGGCATTAGCCAGAATGCAGAGCCCTCATCTTGGATCCCTTCTCTTATCCTTGCTGGTCCTTAATTGTCTTTAGCAACAAAAGGACATTTCATTCAACTCTCAGTTACCTGGAACCCTCTGGCCTATTCTAAGGAGCTGAGGACACTAATTAGGCAACCAGAACCAAGGGACCCTTAGCAGAGTTGGCTCCACCCCAGCCCAGCTCTTGCCCTAATAATATACCTCTTAATGAGGAGAGAGGTTGCTTCCTCAGAGCCCTCTGGTTGGAGCCAAGGCCTGTCACTAGTAGGTGAGGTGGCCAGCAAAACTGCTGCTGGTTCAAATGACTGGTGCAATGTGACCACTAATGGAAGAGTGCTTAGTCATGTGGTGCTGGTGGGAAGGGAGACTGCTGGTTGAAGGTCAGGGATTGGTCTAAAGGATCTGGGTCACTAGACGGGTGCTGGTCTTGAAGAACATTCTTTCCAAATAGCTGATTGACCTTAGTACCCTCCTGGGTCAGCTGGTCAACCTCTCCAAGACTGTCTTGAGACAGTAAGTCAGTTTTTTCAGAAGCCTCCTGTGGCAGCTGATCAACTTCCTTACTACCCTCTTGGGTTGACTGGTCAACCTCCTCATCAGCCTGCTGAGTGTACTGGTCAACCTCCTTATCAGCTTCTTGGCTTGGCTGGTCAACCTCCTCACTAGCCTCTTGGCTTGGTTGGTCAACCTCCTCACCAGCCGCCTGGCTTGGCTGGTCAGCCTCCTCGCCAGCCTCCTGGCTTAGCTGGTCAGCCTCCTCGCCAGCCACCTGGCTTGGCTGCTCAACCTCCTCAGGAATCTTCTGGGACATGAAGCCAACTTTAGGGGCTTCCTTTGAAAGTGGATCAACATTCACAGTAATCTCTTGAGAGGGCTGATCAACTTCGATAGGGCCCTCTGGAGACAGCTGATTGACCTCAGAGGCTCCCTGAGTCACCTGTTCAACTTTCATGAGAACCACTTGGGATGCCTGGTCTACCCCTTCAGGTAGGGCTTCCTGTAACAGCTGGCCACTCTCTGCAGGCATTTCCTGAGATGGCTGGATGATTTTAGAGGGCCCTTTTCCCATCTCTGTGGTCTCCTTGCCCCCATCCTCAGGGATCTCCTGAGGCTGCCCATGACTTTGATGTTCCTCACTCACTTGAGAACTCAGGTTTGGACGGTCACTGAAGCCAAAATGGGAGCCACCATCTACTGAAGTAGGGGAAGAGGGACCAGCACTAGATACAGTGCTGGAGGGACCACTGCTATCTGTAAAGCAAAGCAAAGGGACTTAGTCAGGATAGCCAGAGGACTATGCACCACCCTCTATATGTAGCTAGAACTGCCAGACTGGGCCGGAGCCAGTCTTGTTCTAATTTATCAGAAATAATATTTGGTATGTTTGTCTTTTATTGTCCTATTAAATTGTAACCTCAATGAGAGCAAGGACCACGTTTTATTTTTAACTCCATAGCTCTCCTAAGGGCCTAGCATAGTGCACTCAACACAGTAGGCACTACATAAATGTTTCTTAAATATCTTGGTTAAGGAATGAAATGAGTCAGAGATGAGTTAAGAATATATAATTTTCAGGGGCCTGGCACCATAGAAACCTTCAAAAGAGAAGGGAGCAAGGCAGGTACAAGATCATCATGAGACACCCTAAAGCTTAGAGTGGGAATGTTTAAGGCCATATAGGAAAGTGCCTTCAAATGAGACAATATTTGTAAAGCACTCAGCACAGTGCCCAGTACATAAACACTTGATAAATGCTTGTTCCCTTCCTCCCCTGGCTCCATCCCCCCCAATCCTGGATGAACTTGCAAAGCTTGGGGCAGCTGCAGTGTGGAAATGTGTCATAAGCGAGGAATGGAGGTAGGGGCTGGGGGTCCCCATCTTTACACAATGTGTAAAGATACATACACATGTACACGTATGTACATAGAAATATGTGCACATATATACATGTGTTTATGATCATATATAATTCATATATGAAATCACTCATATCAGAGAGAATAGAGATAAAAACAGCAACTGAAGGTTTAAAAAGTACTTTTCTCAAAACAATCTTATAATACAAGGAAACATATTTTAGGAGAGACTCTCCACTTTTCAGATCTGGCAGCACTGCCAACCCAAATCTGCCCTGAGTTTGGATTCTGAGGATCTTGTTTGAACATCCACCCTCTCTCTTGCACAAGAATGGAATGAAGTGAGAAAGAGGAACTGAGCCTGGGAATCAGAAGTATACTGCACCAGCCATGCCAATCTGTTATTAGATTTTACTTATTCTGGGCTAAGAAATCCACATGCAAAGAAAGGGATTAAAAAAAGAAAACTTGGCCAGTGACTTGTGTTAGGTTGAATTCTGATCTGAGATGATGTTGGAATACTGTAACTGTTTTGGATATCTTTAAATTTCCCTTGGTGAGGGGAGGGGAAAGTTAGCTAAAGTAAAATGGGTGGAGAACTACAGCCCAAAACTGCTCAAATAACTAGTCAAGTCAGACTAACTTCATTTCCATTTATTAGGGTTAGTGGATCAGGAGAATGCTAAAGACATGCACCTGGATTTCAGCAAAGCTTTTGAGGAAGTCATTTGCACTCCTCATGGACAAGATTGAGAGATGTACACTTAGGCAGACTGATAACTAGCTGAGTTATTAGACCCAGAGAGTATTAATTAATGTCCTGATGCCAACTTCGGAAGTTTGGAGGAGTCTTAAGTGGAGTGCCCCAGGGATCTGTTCTTGATACTACTCTACTCAATATTTTTTAATTGGTGACTTGGGTAAAAGCATACTTTATCAGATTTACAGATAACACCAAGCTGCTGGTGGGGGAATAGTAAACACAATGAATGACTGAGCCTAGCTCCAAAAAGACATTAAAAGGCTAGAACATTTGGATAAATCTACTAAAAAGAAAAGGAACCAAGAGCAGTTTGTGTCAGCAGAAGTGAGAAGTTGGGGGGTTGGGAGCTGCTGTCCCTTGACCAATGAGATAGGATGAACTATCCCAGATCAAGGACGGGGTTTGGAAGCCCCTCCTCTAGGGGAATCTATTACACTGGAACCTGTTACTTCATCCTGAGTCACTGCAACAATGATAAAAGCCTCCACTGCCAGAGTGGAGATGCTATGGCTTAACCAAGGTAAAAGTCCCACTCAGGAGCTGAATTTGGGGGCCTCTTCTCATCCCTGGCAATCTAATCTACCTTGAGTCATTACAACAATACTACAGGTTTTTACTACCAAACCCAACCAAATGGAGGCTTCCACTAATAGGAAAACTTCTGCCCCAACCTCTACTCCTCCTTGGACTCTATCATTGGACCCCTCCCCACCCCCAAGCTTGGTTTGGGGGCCTTCTTGTCCTTGACCAATGCCCCACTTGGGAGATTGCCCCTACTCAAATATGTGTCATCATGGCAAAACTACAGCCCTCCATTCAGGATCGGGGTGGGGGGACCCCTTCATTAACACCAAAACTTTTGTTCTAACACCAACTCTTCCTTTCCCTATCAGTGATTCTGGGAGAGTAAGGCTAGAACTCCTATGCCTCTCAGGGACTGGATTTGGAAACCACCTCATTGTGGAGGCTGTGTCTGCCCTGTCCTATATCAATACAACCCAGCAAACAAAATAAAAAAAACAACAAAAAAAGAGGGGGCAGTTAGGTGGCACAGTGGATAGAGCACCAGCCCTGGAGTCAAGAGGACTTGAGTTCAAATCCGGCCTCAGACACATGATACTCACTAGCTGTGTGACCCGGGACAAGTCACTTAACCCCAATTGCCTTGCCAAAAACAAAAACAAAAACAAAAAAAACCCCACAACCCTGCAGACCTTCCTTACCAATATATGCCCAGAAAAAAAAGCAATAATGCCTTTATCCCACCCTCCCTACAACCCCCAATAACCATTAAGAACCTGAACAAACCTCCTGCCACCAGGATTCTACCAGGGATCAGAGTCAGACACTGAGCTTGAAATCAGGACTTTGTCTATGGCTCAGACAGCAAGTCTGACCAGAAGTCATTCACATATTTCCTGTGCAGGGATGCAATATGCAATGTCCCCTGCCACTTTAGAATGAGGCAAAGGAACTGGCAGTGAAAATAAATTCGGTCATGCTCCTGAACAGCCAATCACCAGATATGCAGAGACCAGACCCAGAAACCCAATTCGATATCCTGTATTCCCTGGTGCTTGAGGAAAAAAAACCCAAAAACCGATATTGCCCTCTGTCTTCATGCACTTGCAAGCAGAAGCCCTAGCCCAATGGTATTTCCCTATCTAATGATTAGCAAATTCCTACTTTCCCCTTTCAGCATCACTAGCTGCCTAGGCAAAAACAAACAAATGAAAAAAACCCTTCAAGTGTTACCAGTCTCTACTCTCTCATTTCCATCCACTTGAGCACCATCTCTCTTGATTCTCTATCAAGCTCTGCCCAGTCCCTTCCATCATGCCCTCTGAACTCTCATCCTGGTGTTAACAAAACTGCCTTCATCTTTTACCTCTTCTTCTTATATCCTTTCCTTCTTCTTGCACTCACAGATACCTACCACTCTCTCCAATACTAGGGACACTTGATCCCCCTGACCCACTGAGCCATTATCACTTAACATTCCCACCTTTGAGATTCACTCCATACTATCTATATCACGCTCTCAGGATCCTTGTTGCAGTCTTCTATGCATCCTAGGTCATTCTTTCTCAATGATGTTAGCACCTGGGTCACAGTATTCCCATATACCCTATTCCCTACACTTGTACTCAGGGACTTCAACATACAAGTAAATGCCCCCTGGCTTCTCAGTTCATCAATTTCAACTCTCATAACCTGTACCTTTCTTCCAACTCAACCACACAGCTAGGTGGTGCAGTAGATAGAAAGCTGGAGTCAGGAAGACCTGAGTTCAAATGTGATCTTAGATACTTACTAGCCATATGACCCTAGGCAAGTCACCTAACCTCTGTCTGCCTCAGTTTCCTCAAACTGTAAAATGAGGATAATAACAGCCCCTGCCTCCCAGGGTTATTGTGAAAATCAAATGAGATATTCTAAAGTACTAGCACAGTGCCTGACACATAATACATGTTTAATAAATACTTCTTGGGGGAGCTAGGTGGCTCAATGGATAGAGCACTGGCCCTGGAGTCAGGAGGACCTGAGTTCAAATCCAGCCTCAGACACATAACACTCACTAGCTGTGTGACTCTGGGCAAGTCACTTAACCCCAATTGCCTCACCAAAAAAAAAAAAAAAAAAAAGAAATACTTCTCCCAAGAACTATGGAGTTTGAATGCAGATCGAAGCATACTATTTGCTCTTTTTTCCTTCTATTTTGTCTCTTCTTTCTTGGAGTTCCTCCTATTGGTTCTAATTCTTCTTTACAACATGACTACTGTGAAAATATGTTTAATAGGAATGTATATGTAGAGCCTATATCAGATTGCACGCCATCTTGGGGAGGAAGATGGGGAGGGAGGAGAAAATTTAAAACTCAAAAGCTTATGGAAGAAAAATAGCTTATGGAAGTGATTGTTGAAAACTAAAAATAAATTAAGAAAAAAAAAGAAAAAAAAAGAAAAAAACAAAAAACAAATACTTCTCCCTTCCCTCATCCCCTACCAAGGATAGCAATACCCTTGATCTCACCCATAACTCATTATTGCTGCACTTCGCACTATCCATAACTTTGAAATTCCTCTCTTGGATCACAACCACCTAACTTTCTATCACTCCTTTAGCCTTTCTTCTAAATGTATTCTTAGACCTCACCACAACCTGCAGTCTCTCCACCCCTCTCTGCTATCCCAGGATACTACCCCTACTCTGGCCTCATTTTCCTCCCTCTGCAGTTTAATCCAGTAGTGAGCCAGTTCATTTATACATTGTCCTCTACCCTGCAATATCTTGACCATTTGTCACATCTCATGCCTTACCAAGTCCTACACCCTCCATCCCACCATATACTTTCCTTGTTCTCACTTATATGATGTGTAAATGCCACTGGAGGAAGTAACACAATTATGCCAACTGGGTTCACTATAAATTTATTATCTAATACCAACTGAGCCTTCACTCCTGGATAGTAATTCTTATTTGGAATATACTCTGTGTGTGTGTGTGTGTGTGTGTGTGTGTGTGTGTGTGTGTGTGTGTGTGTGTGTGTACATGTATACATGTGAAAAGCTTTGAATACTAGAGGATTTTATATTTGATCCTGGAGGTTATAAGGGAGTTACTGAGTGGGGTGGGGTGGGGTGGGATGGAGTGGGTTTGTGACATAGTCAGACCTCTGTTTAGGAACATCACTGTGACAGTCCTTTCTCCCAAACCCGACCCTCTTAGTTGAGAACCTTATCTTATATTTTACTGAAAAAAATGAGGCCATTCACTGATAACTCTTTCTTCTTCTCTTCTTCACATTACCCAGATGCTTTTGACCTCCAATGTCTCCTTCACTCCAATCTCATATGAAGAGGTGGCCCTTTGCCTTGCTAAGGTCAACCGCTCTATATGCACAAGTGATCCCATTCTGTCCCATTTTCTCCAACAATTTGAACCCTCTCTCATAGCCACTCTCCCAGTCTGCTAGTTACTTTCCTACTACTTACAGACAAGACCACATCTCCCCATCCTCAAAAAAACCCTCACTTCCCTCCCCCCAATCACTCTCCTGTCTTTTGTGGCTGAACTCCTTGAGAAGGCCACCTACAACAGGCACCTCCACTTTCTTCCCTTTGACTCTTAACTCTCTACAGTCTGGCTTCCAGTCTCATCATTCAACTGAAACTGCTCTCTCCAAAGTTACTTATGAGCTTCTAATCTAATGGCCTTTTTTCACTCTGCATCCTTCTTGACCTCTCTGCAGCCTTTGACACTGTTGATCACCCTCCTCTTGATACTCTCTTCTCTCTAGGTTTTGGGTACACTATTCCCTCCTGGTTCTCCTCTTAAACTATCTGAGGACCCCTTCTCAGTCTCTGTTGCTGGACCTTCATCCAGATCATACCTATTAACAGTAGACCTATTAACAGGAGGACTCTGTGCTGGGCTTTCTTTTCCTTTCCCTCTTAGACTACTTCAATTGGCACTCTCGTCAGCTCCCACAGATTCAATTCTATGCTAATGATTTTCAAATTAACTTATTCAGCCCTAATTTCTCTGTTGATCTCCAGTCTCATATCTCTAACTGCCTACTGAACATCTCAAACTGAGCATGTCCAAAACTGAAGTCATAATCTTTTCTCTAAAACCTTTCCCTCTTCCAAACTTCCCTATTACTGTTCAGGGTACCACCAGTCCCCCAGGCTCACATCCTTGATTCTCTCTCAACTCCCATATCCCATCTATTTCCAAGGTCATAATATCTTTTATATATGCCCCCTTCTCTTCTTTGACACTGCCACCATCCTGGTGCAGGTTCTCATCACCTCATGCATAGACTACTGAAATTGTCTGCTGGTTGATCTCACTGCCACAAGCCTCTCCCTACTTTAGTGCATCCTCCATTCAACTGTCAAACTGACTTCTGTCCTCTTCCTAAAAAGCAGCTCTGACCAGATCATCACCCCTCCCCACTCAATAAACTCCAGTGGCTCCACATTACCTCCGGAATCAAATATAAAAGTTCAAAACCCTTCATAACCTGGCCCTCCCCTGCTACCTCTCTAGTTGTCTCACACTTTATATCCCACCAAATACTCTGCAATCCACTCATACTTCTGTTCCTCAAACAAAACATGTCATCTCCCCATTCGAGGCATCCATGGGGCTGTTCCCCATGGAACCTGGAATATTCTCCCTCTTCATCTCTGCCTCTTGGCTTCTCTGACTTCCCTTAAGTCTCAGGTGAAATCCCACCTACAGGAAGCCTTTCCCAATCCCCCTTAATTCTAGCGCCTTCTCTCTATTGATTATTTTCAATTTATCCTGTATATAGCTTGTCTGTACATAGTTGTTTAAGGGTCATTAGACTGTGAGCTCCTTGAGAGCTGGGACTGTCTTTTACCTTTGTTTGTATCCCCAGAGCTTAGCACAATGCCTGGAACACAGTAGGTGCTTAATACATTTTTACTGACTATGTGTGTTTATGTGTATATAAATGATAGACAGTAAAGCATAGCAAATAGAAAACTAACTTCAAAATCAGGAATTCATGAATTCAGATCCTATCTTTGACACATACTATTTGTGTGACTTTGGACAAATCACTTAACCTCTTAGTGCTCTCAGCAACTCTCTAAGACTAAGTTGTAGAGACACTGAGGACTGACAGACTTGATGCAGACTTCCTCGTTTGGAAGTTCCCTATGGTGACAAAATCACAGGTCTGGCCATATATCCAGTGTATCCCAGAGCCTAGTCCAGTTTTAAATTATGAAGGTTAAAAGCTATGCTAAAGAGCAGCTAGGTGGCACAGTGGATAAAGCACCAGCCCTGAAGTCAGGAGGACCTGAGTTCAAATCCGGCCTCAGACCAAACTTGATTCTAGCTGTGTGACCCTGGCAAGTCACTTAACCCCAATTGCCTAAAAAAAAAAAAAAAAGCTATGCTAAGACTTCTGGGATGCCCTTTATGCATTTACATATGCCTCACCATGGTATAGCAGTAATCTTTGGTTCTTAAAGGGTACTAAGGAAGCACAAGCACTGGCATGCTCTACTAAGATGGAAAGGCCTTGAATATGTGCCCCATGACATTCTGCCTGCTGTTTTTATTTTTATCTTAGCTAAATATGGAGAAGCTCATCATGACTAGGTTGGCTGCTAGGTGTGGAATTCTCAGGCCATGGCAACCCAAGAAACAAAGAAAAATACAAAATGGCTTTCAGTCTTGTGTGTGCCTACAATACCACCCCCCATCCTTAGCTGCTTCTACTGTGATACTAGCAAAATGGTAGAAGAGGAGGAAGAAAGTGCTAAGAATCACACAAGTTTCAGACTGTTAACATTAACTTAGCTATTGATACTCTAAATGTGAAATCCTTGTTCAATGGCCAAAGAATAGATTTTTTTTTTTACTGGAGGAATGAACTATATCAATGATGGCATTCTTTCTCTAGATGAAATGAGAAAATAGAAGAAAGCCACAGCTAACTAGAAGGGAGAGAATAGTATCTCTTTGAAAAGACAAATGAAAGAGTTTGCAAATTTGGTTTCATTGTAAGCCCACGGACAATAAGACATTTGGTGATCTCACTTTGATCGCACATCTCATGATGAACATAAACAAAGAGATTAACGTAAAAATAATTACTGATTATGCATCAATATCTATTGCTGAGCATGAAGTTAAAAAAAGTTCTTTGAATAATTCAATAACATCCTCCAAACCAAGTCAATATGTACGTGGATACTCTGTGACATCAAGGCAAAAGCAGACATAGGAGACAATGGCAAAAAACGTTAGAAAGTA